>NW_010414573.1:63774-91657 GCF_000710305.1 Buceros rhinoceros silvestris
AGGACTTCAGTCAGCATTAGTGCTTCTGTGAACACTGCCACATTTTACATTGTAACTGCTTCTATGGCCTATCCATAAGATAAAATAATTGATTACAAAGGAAATCAACTTTGTCAAGTTTATACTCTAGTTAATGTTCAATTATTCAGATATCAGAGACTGGGATACCCTTAGTAATGGTTAACCGCCGGTGTGCTGGGAGCATGAGCCAGCAGTGTTCAAGCATATGGTGTTCAGCCGGGCTCGCTCTGACTGAGAGTTGGTACCACAGGATCCAAAGTTCGAAGCACTAAAGGGATTCTGCACTATCAATCCCTGCTACTGGTAGGGTTTACTGGTTCAATATCTGAATGATGTTAATACCTAGTCCTAGGAGGTATGTGACATTATTTATGAGGTATTGTAACTAAGTTAACAGTGAGTTGCTGGACCTGAGCTGTCTCTGAACAGAATGATCCTGTCCTTTCCATCTTCTGGTGACATGGCTAATTTTTAGCCTGGAATGCATGAGCAAGAGTAGCTGAGAGTTGACAGAATCTCTCTTTTAAAAGGCATTTCTCTACTTGTTGCTTTCAGCTGATTTAGTCTGTGCAGGTTAACCTTTATTATTGCTAGCATTATTATCGCTAGCATTCCAATTTTCATTTACCTTGTTGTTGCGTTCAATCCCTGTGTAATCTGCTTCAGGTGGAATCTTTATATGCAGCTCAGCTTCATAAGCTCCTTCTCCATCATTCCTTGCATTTATTATGAGCATGACGCAGTTTTCTTCTCCAATTATTAGCTGATCTTTATCTCTATATAAAACATACTACTTGTGAGGAGCTAAAACATGCACAACTACAATTTAGTTACAAATAAAACAGAAGAACATTTTGCTCTCATGGAATCTGTTCTGGAAAATATTCTGTGAACACAGAATAAAGTATTTTCCATAAAAAATGACCCCCTTTGAGAAGTATGCCAGCACCTGGATAGGAAAGAGGTAAAGAGAAAACACCACTATGGACAATCAAAGGAAAGTTACTGAGCCTGACTACTTCCTAACCAGAAAGAAGTTATCTGGTGGAGGAATTACTTGCCACAGGGGTCCCATCAGGATTGTTTTATGGAGGGCACAAAGGTGGTGGTGTTCTAGTTTGCCCCTCATGCCCATTGTAAAAGGAACAATGACAGAAGATCTCCTAAGAGCTGTACTGCACTGAACCCTTTCCTTTCACAGCTATGTACTGATTTTGATGGCACAGAGTCAGATAACAGAGGTTCCTCACTTGTCCTGTTTGACATATTTCTCCCTCCATAGGAGGAATTGTTGTCCTGTTCTGAAATTCTTTTATTCTGAAATTCATTTACTTCACTGTATACTGAGTTCAGGAGAATAGTGTCCCAATTTCAAAGTCACAGGCACGCTGAAATAAACAAATTTAAAGTCTCCCTTGAACATTTTGTATTATCTCTTGGCATTCAGAGAACTAGAATCACTCCTAACAAACACGTGCAAACTGTATTTTCTATCGTAACACTCCATTAAACATCAGGAACGCATCTGACAAAGATACAATTTTAAGTATATATTTCTCCATTTATTGATGTTCTAGAAGAAAAGGGTGTACAAATTAAAACATGGAAATCAGGTAAGAACGAGTAGTAATAGCAAAAACCAAAACTGCGTTCCACATATTTCATTCTGTTAAAGCAGTTAGAAGTGTCTGGATTTTGTTATATACAGTATAATTTATCTTATTTAACTTACGGCATAGCAGAAAGCTGCAAGTCAGGAATGCACAAGTTGTCCTCCCCACAGTCAACCAGAATGTAAGCCTGTTGCAAAACAAAAAAATTATACTACAGTTAGTACATGCTTCAACAACTTGATTAAATATCTCTAACCTAAATGTCTTAACCATCACTAGCACTGCCCTAGTGAATTAATGTGTTTTTCCTTTTGACAAGTTCCTTTCCACATGAGTAGCTGGAGACTATTTAGACTATCAACTACATCCTTAGCAGAATATCATCTTTCAGGCCCTTTTCCACACTAACTTGGCTTACATATTCTAGAATGCAATCAAAACTATGAACACGACAAAGTTCTGGATATGCTTTAAAGGCCTGCCTGGTTCTGTATTTATATTCAATTTACATTTTGAATTAATTAAATTCTTGTTGTGTAATTTCTGGACACGATACTCTGTTTTAAGGAGATGACACACAAAGTATTTGTAAATGCTTTCATATTTATATACAGAAAATGTGGCATGCAAAATTCATACCTGTTCTGTTACTGAGCTTTTCTGGTAATAGTTCAATATTGGCTTTACAGTCAAGCTATCTTCAAAATTGGATTCATCCAAACTATAATTCAAGTTTATATTGATGGGAGATAATTTATCTCTAAATTCTGTTTCATCCTGCAAGAGACAATCACATAATAAACTCCAATGGTTTAATATAATTATTTCAGATTACTATTGTATGGCAATGTATTCAGACTAGAAGGTAAAGATACTCTTTCTGTTCTTTGACAATTGCTGGCCAAATTCCGAGTGTAAGTAACGCCATTAGGAAAGCAAAGTGACTCACCAGTAACTGGAATGCCTAGAACACATTGTCGCCACAGCCCCACATTTGGAAGAAGCTGGCTGAGCTGAGCAGACTTAGAACCTTTTCAAAGCATTAACCTAAAATGAAGCTGTTTAAAAGACAGACAGAACCAACTCAGCCACTTCCTTTCAGAATGGAGGTAGGGCATCTGTGGATTTGTGGAGGTAATGCTGTTGGTTCGTTCCATAATCAAGAATTTATGTGATTTAGCAATGATAAAACTCCACCATTTTTAGTGCCTAGATACCTCCTTACATACTACTTCAGACTTCTCCATTTCACTTTCCACTGCATTTCTAAGACCAGCCTTGGAATTCCTTCGATTTCATTAGGTAATTCCAGCTGCAAGTGAGTAGCTAATGACCCTTTCTCCTTCACAAATTCAGTTCCACAGTTTTAAATTTTTCTAAAAACATTTGAAAATCTCTTTAAAAGCATGAATTTTAGGCAGATATTGCTGGTGACACTTCTTTAAAATATCTGTTGAAACTGAATGGCATGACATTTAACATGTTTAGTAGATTATCCCACTGTGAATACTACAGGGAGAGCAATCTTTCATTTTTCTGTCAGGGAATGCAGTATTTAATCAGCATTTTCAGAAGAGCATGAAATGGATGTATTTGTACACAGAGCAACAGAATGCTCTTCAAAGGAAGTTTCTCTTTTATACTTACATTAACAAAAGATGAGCCAAAGATTTACACTGGAAATTTTGCACAGGTAGAAGAATGTTCGGGACACCCAAATGAGTCCTTTCTTATCTTGCATTTCTGTAACTTTGGGATCTAAGAACAATGGAAATTTTTCTTCCTTTTCCAGTGGCTCCTTTTCTTTAAGTCTCTAACCGCACTAATGATGGTGACAGTCCAAAATATTTCAAACAACTTACTCTGAGATAAACAAGGAAGTCCTGGCAATGGAGCTGTTTCTGTCTTTTTATCACAATGGAAAAGCAATGATGTGACTGATGGTAGTCAAAGAAGAGGGTCCTCTTAACAGCTCCTTTCTGTTTCAATGAATCCAACTGCAATTCACCTTTCAGCACTAAAGGATGTAAGTAGATAAAATATTTATTTATTTAAGAAGGAAAGAAAAAATAGTAAACAATTCACTATGTATTATAGTTAATTACTCTAACAAAGTCTGCCATGAAAAACTAATCCATACTTTAAGTGCCTGTCTGTTTAGCAGAACACCAGTTTTTCTTCCGAAGTATGGAATACATGTAATTTAAGCTTTCTAATTTCATCTATGGATCATATACGCAAAGGACTTCCACCTCTTCAATTTTTCTTTTTTTCCCAAAACAGAACATTCTCCAATAGGGTACATTCTTGGTTTTATTCGGAAAATGGCTTAAACTGAATTAAAAAATCCTTCAAGTGAATAATACAAGCTTTGTGTTTTATATAAGTATTTTTAAAAAAATCTATTTTCTTGCCTTAGGAGGATCTCACTCCTATTGTATTTCAAGGTGTAATAAAAAAATACACGTGAAATTGAATAGTAAATTATAGGAATATAAAACATTTCTTACCTATCTCATCTGAAATACTTTGACCTTCAAAGTCTGCGCAGACTCTTACAGTAAAGCTACATATAAAAAAAGTAGAAGTAATTGTTAGCAGAAAGAAAGGTGACCTGGGAATCAGCAGTTCCCAAGACATACCTTTTAAGTTTTCTTTTTCTTTCCTTAGAGAGATGTTAATTGAGGTATGCGTTTAGCTACCTATGACATACTCTAAGTTAGCAAGTCTCCTAAGCTCCACTAAAAATCAAACAAGGCAGGGTCCAAATATCTTCCTGGTAAAGGTATAGAGACGAGAATCTGTTCCCATTAATTCTTGAGTCGGCCTACAGAGATCACCTTCTAATACTGCTGGTAATGTTGGGTTCCTTATGTCTAGCTTCAGCAAACCACCTTCGAGGCTGTCTGCAGAAGTCTCTTCTGGTTCACTATGGTCAGGTAAGAAAAATCCTTGAGCATGTAGTCAACACTCAAGGTATTTTCTAGCAAATCAAAACACACAGGATGCCAATGGGTTCCACTGGCATTACTGTAAGACTTTCAAGAGGCTGTAATTAATTCCAAACATACTAACTGAATTGTTCAATTTTTGTGGGGCAAGACTAACCAGAATGTATTGTATTTGATTTGCTGATTTTGCAGAACTTGGCAGGTACATGACCTAAATCAAAGCACAGAGAAATTCACATTCATTATTTAGTATGCTAATGCAATACATTCTACACAATGCAACACATTATAAGTTAACAGGTTTTTATTTGCCTGTTCCTAGTGTATAGCAAGCTTTTTTGAGCCTAGCAATATTCACATCACAATTATAAATGTATTATACAAACACCACCTCAGCCATAATTAGTTATTTCTCACAATAAACCTGTATTTCCATTTCTTTTTAAGACAGGCAATAAGATTTGCAGTTACTCAACATGAGAAGCCTTTTACAGTTCTATTGGCTGACACCTAACAAGACTTACAATAAAAATTAATTTACAAAGCCTAAAAACTGTAAATGTTTATAGAAAAGTTTCACTTTGTAAAGAATCTATGCAAGTTACATACATATTTAACTCAATCACGTTTTAAAAAAGCTTTTATAAATCCTCTGGATGGCTAGGGAAGAGTTGTAATGATGCTTGTTGATGCTGTTAGCATCCACACGAGTATGGTCATGAGGGCGTACTTCCCTCACGAGCAACAAAAGAAGAAATCTGTCACTGGAAAGATGCTCTTGATTTTTGCTGTCACACTCCACAAGGACTTCGTTCTCCACACTGTTATTCCCAAAGAAGTCCCATTTAATTTAACAAAATTGCTCAGCTGAAAGATTTGAGGCTTCCTAGAACTTGCAAGTGTCCCTGGCTACCAATCATTCAAAAGAATATTTTCAAGGCTTCAGAAAATGTTTTGGTTTGTATATTGCAGACTCAGCTAAACACGGATTGTAGGTCAGCACTGGAAGATGTGAAATCAGCTTGGGTTACATAAAAACATATTTGAATTAACCATTGCTCTTAATCTCCTCACTACTGTTATATGATATACTAACTTCTTCATGCAGTGGATTGAAAAACAAGTAACATAACCTTTAAAATAACCTATAATCACATTCTAATAGCATGTTTGCTTCCTCTGACAAATGTAATGAAACTGCCACATCTGGGATTCACGTCACTCTTATGACCCTATTAAATAAACACTTTCCTCTTGGGAAAAAAAAATTGTCTTATGCCATTAAACTCTGCCTAACTGTGGACTTCAAATGACATTAAGGTCCATGGAGAAACTGCAGATTCAGTTATATTCCTACTTCTTTACAATTATGAGTTAACACACGAAGAACCAATTATTTCCTATTGCAAAAGGACAAGAACAACAAAAGTGAGAAAATCTTGTGAAGTTGCATAAATACAATTTAGACATCAGGCTCCACAGGCCAGTCTTGCATATCATAGCATAAGACTGTATTTTCTCAAATGTGAACTCATGAAATGCCACCATATATTAAACCTGGTGAACTCACTTTGGAGGTCACACATAATTTTTGCATTGTCATGTTTAAAAAAAAAGTTGAGTTAAAAATCTGGCTTGAAATGCTTTACTTTTTAAACAGCAGAATTTCAGTGTATGTTTAATTTACTGTAATGAAAATTTTCTGTAAAGAAAAATTAATCATACACATTTGATAACCAAAGTAATATTCTTAATTATTACTGTAAGAGCCAAGTTTTAACCCTTCCACTCCAGGCAAAGCATGTCAAAAAACAAAATGGCAGTGCAAAAAAGCAAAAATTTGGACTTTATTAGTCTCCCAGCCTCTGACTATGCAAGAGGCAAGACTATTGATTTAGCAGAATTCTGCCACACATTTATGATTTCAGAAAGAGTTCCGAGGACACTACAGATTTTGATCACAAACCCAGACAAATTTTGATATGCTTATCTCAAGAAGATGCTGTGGAGATGTTGGGGGATGCTTTAGCTGTGAGAAAAAGAAAAGCAGAGGAAAAGACAGACCACAAAAGAGGACAGGATTCTAAAGGATTTATGAGCTTTAATATCTGATTCCTAGGCACAGTAAGAAATACAAGAGCTGAGCTTTCGAGCTTGCTTGGAGGAGCATTCAACCAAACAAGACAATTAACAATCAAAGGAAGAAAACTTGAGCAAATAAGAAACAACTGCTGAACAGTCCATCATCCTAAAGCATATGTACTTTTATGTGCTATCAATCTTGTCTCTCTGAAGAGATGACCACATCGCACTTATTCTACAGTGTCTGCCATCACGATAATCTTATGGTTTGAATAGTATTTGACTGTAGCTACAAAATAGAGGGAAAGCCTTAAAACTCAACACACTGCCTTCTCCTGGTAATCTTGGGGCAATAAAGCAGTTTGTTTGGAATAATTTTGTGTTCTTCAGGTAGACAGAAACATTTTTAATATTATTAGAACAAGAAGTCAAACCAAATTACCTATATTGTTCAAAATGGTTAATCCTTAGAAAATCAAAAAAGTCCATTACCCCCAAGTAATGTTTTCTCAACTGCAGTTTGAACCAGAAAGAATTAATTTTGTTCTGGCTATTCTAGTAGGTGAAAAACATAGGAAACTTACTTTTGGAAGTGAAAAGCAAGGCATTACCAGATCCTACCAGTCATCATTAATCATCATTAACCATTTCTTTAGTACACAAGGTTGTACATGGAGAGGAAGAATGGATAACAACCTAGCAGAAAGGCACATTAAGTTTTCATGCTACAGAATTCCATCCTGTGTGAGGCTGGTAGCCAACCTGCAAGGTCACAAACCTCTACAGAAGAATAGCAGAAGCTATTATTGTCTGCTGATGAAATTGCTCTTTCTTTGCAGAACAACAGGTAAAAGCAAGTAAATATAGTTCTATTATGGTGCTCTAATACTTGGCCTGCTTCTAGATTTTGTTATGCCAGAAGTCTAACCTTGTGACCCACAATGACCAACATGGAGCTTTAATGCTGAAGGCTTTTCAAGGCTAGGCTGCATCACGTGGCCATGCTGTGGTAACACAAGAGCTGCTAGGTAACTCAGATGACTGCCTTTTGGATGTCTCTAGGGCTACAAAAACTAATAGCATCAAATTTCCCAACTGTATTCCTGGCACAGCAGAGGTTTGCTACACAGCAATGCGCTTCCTGGGTAGCAACTGTCACCACATGCCTACTTTCCTCCCATTAGCACCTGAGGTGTGAGGTATATGCATCTTCTGACTCTGGGTCATATGACTTGGTCATGTGACTCACGGAGCCAGGCTGGCCAACAGTCTATGGCAAATCTCACACAAATTCATCACAACAACATACAAAGGCTCTCAGGTCCATATCCATGCTGCACCAATTGCACCCAGTTTGAAATTAAGTCAATGGGAAAATAGCAGTAGAAAGCAGCAAAAGTAGAAAGGCAGTCCAAAAATTATGCAGTTAGTAAGGGTTTAAAAATTATTATTCTTTTATTTTATATTTTTGTTAGGAATTCTGTATTCAGCTTTTTTTGATGTATATGTAGAAATGTTCCATTTGCTGAATCTAGCTGACTCAAGATTATAAACGTTTTATTACTGTTTGAATAACAACACCAGATTTGGAGATAAAAGAATGACAAAATTTTTTTCAGATCATTTTTTGATAGTTGGAACTTGAGGATCAGAAATTTTAAGCAGTTTGCATTTTGGCTTACAGAAGGTGGAGTGCTGGGTTCCCTGAAGAAGCCTGCGAGGTACATGTCTGATTAGACATCCAAACCTGAAAAGCACTAACAAAATATATATATTCTGCAAATTGACTTTTTATCATGATTGGACACTTCTGTGCTAATTAATTTTCAGTAAGTTAGGCAGCTTCTCTGACTTCTTGCTCCTCTGCCACATGGAAGTGACAATATTTGCACGGCACCTTAAGCTGGTGAGAGGCAGAGTAAATAAGATTTGGAATTTAAGCATGAAGTAGCAACAAAGGAATTAGAGGACAATCGGATCTCAAACGATGATAAGAATACCGATGCAGAGAAGAATTAGACCTCTTCATAGGAGGAATCCAGTCTTGGACTTAATAAATCATATGATGTGGAAACAGCTTTTTGATTTATTTACTCCTTTTTACAGAAATTAACCTGCATTTTCTTCAGTAGCTTCAAAGCTGCAGAACTTACTCCAAATTTGTTAGTTTTGGGATCTCAGAAATAGCAATTTTTTAAACATAGCAAAGAAAGAATTACGTTTCTAGAAGTTCAGAACAATTCTCTTAGGACTGTGCATAAAAATTACTTTTTGTGCGTGTTTCCTCTGTGCTTCAGCTTTCCAATTTGTATAACAGTAAAAATAATATTTTCCTAATACTTGAAAATGTACAATAATCCACATTATTCATACACACACACTTCCTGCAACCTTTCTGGTAGGAGGTTTCCTTTTTGCATTGTCAGCCAGTAGACATTTTATACAAGTTGCACAGCTGGCTAAGAGATACAGAACCTACCCCAGGGGACTGAAGAATTCTTTGCCTGTTGGAGTTTCCCTACTAATTGTTTTCACATGTACAACACAAGCTTCTATCAACTAAGGAGAAAAATTACGGCATGGAAAATAGCAACTGCTCTTGAGTTGTTTTGTAATATGAACTAAATCTTCAGGGAAGAGTGTTTTAGAATAAAGCAGACAGAAATTAAATTATGCTTTCATATAAAACTGTTGTAGATATGAACCACACTGGCCTACTGTAACACAGAAATAAAAAGTAATAAAAACCCTGCATGTTAAAGTAGCATACTTTGCTTTTTTCCTCCCTTTTTTAAACAATATCTCATGGCAGGAATACTTTTACAACAGAGATGCATGTATTTATTTCCCTTGCAAAAAAACCCACCTTTGTTTTTCAGTACGCTGTTGGTTTTGAAATATTTTTCATTACGGCATAAAGCATTCTTAAAGTCTTAAAAAATGAAGTTCTGAAAAAACATAATTTGGAGCAATGAACATACTTCAGCCCGACGTTGGCATTTTACATTCTCTATTACATCAAATATTAAAACAAAAGGTGCCCGAATAAAAAAATCAGGATGTAACTTGATCTGGATCCTACTCCAGAAAGGCCAAAGCTTCTTAAAATTCTGGGACTGCACAGTTCTACCAGCTGCCTCCTACATTGCTCTGTTGATGGGTAATTTTTCTACACAGGTGTAGAAATGAGGAACATTATAACAAATATCAGACATCCCATAAAGTGTAAAAGAATAGAGCAGAAGCGAAAATCTCTTGACAGCCCCATCCCAGATGCATTGAAAGCCCATATATTTAGTGGTTTAAGTGTATCAGAGTTGAATTCCTTTATGACTTAAAAGTACTGCTTCTGGTCATGATTATTTTTTAAGGTTCTTATTTATCAATCTCTTCTAAAAACTGTTTCGCTGACTCTTATGTTTAAGATGATTTTTAGAACTCACGTCCTATAAAGAATGTCTCCAGCATGGGCAATACCTCTGTTTAAAAGCAGTGTAAAATTTCTGCAGTCACCTTACCTTCTGAAGCCCTCCTTGATATTCTTGTCATCCTGCCCACATCCTGGCAGTCTTTCTGCTCCTAATGTGTTTAAATGAATTTATATGGCTAGTTTTTACGTCTTAGAAATCTGTTCCTAACAGTCTTTCTGGCAGGGCTTACTGGTATTTTATATTCAACTTGCACATATTTATGCTCTGTTTTGTTTTTACTTTTCTCATTTGTTATGATTTCCACTTTCAAACAGCATCTTATGTATCTGTAATCGCCTCTTTTATCAACTGTTCCTGTGGTCCTTTCTAAGTGACTTTTTCTCTAGTGCAGTAAACGAGTCTTTATGTGACATTATGTGCTATCAGATAGCCTCCAACTGCCCTGCCTGCACTTTGTAACAACTGATTTTAAATTGTTTTAATTAGCTTCAAGTTTTTGAATATACTTTTTATTTTCAAAGTTAAACGTTACTGTGGTGGAGGGTTTATCTTTTAAAGATATGTGCAACATTGTCCTGTACAACACACTTTAAAAAGCTTTCCTCTGACCAGTGACAGCCAGAAACAACATCCTGTGAACTGCTCTCAGGACGGCCAGCCAGATACCTTCTCTCTTCCACAAAGGACTGAGATCTCTCTTTCTCTAACAGAAAATGGTGGGCCCTCCAGCTCTTTGCATCGCTTCCACTGTTTTCTCAACAAAGATGTATGTTTTGACAGATAATATTTCTGTGATTTGTGTCTTAGCTATTTTATGTTTCTTTCATGCAAACACTGCATATGAATTTATAGCTTGATCCTAGGAGACACTGAGCATCCTCCTATAAAGAAGGAGAATCAGCACATCAAAGGACTCAACTTTTAGCTACTTCATTTTGAGAATCCGAAAAGTACTGGACAGTATCAAAATGAACTCTGTTCCCATATAGAGGTTTTTTGTTGCACTCATAGCATGTTTGAACATTTTTTTTGAACTTTGAACAAGTTCAACAAAAAGCCGCAAGAAAAGTCAGGAATAGGAATTTATTTGACAAAGAGGATATTTTTTATCTAATCATAAACTTACCAGGCCATCAAAAGCTGAGAGTCAGGGAGCTGACAAGTTTTATTGTCTGGATTCACAATCATGGGGTTCAGAATGAGCTGAGCATTCACTGTGACAACAGGTCTGGCTCTGAGGGACAGAAATACGGTTCACTGCACACAGAAGGAGCACATTAGTACCTAAGTTGCAGCAGAGAAAACACTTAACTGAGATGGCCACAAAGAAGCTAGAAATGGAGAGTTATCTGGGAGAAAACACTTTTATGCTGCTCCTACCCCAAAGAACTGTTTTTACCTCCTACTACGACATTTTGAAAGTTTTTCACAAAAAACCAACAGGTTAACAGCATCACTGTAACAGTGTCCTATAGTTAAGCGATAGGTGTGTCTGGGGACTAAGGCACATCAGACACATTTCATCACACAGTGTTTTCACAAATGGACAGAGTCTGCCTTTGGGATTTACAGCAGTCCTTTGGCCATTATTTTACAGCATTGGATTTGTTTTATACTGTCTCTATTAACAGTGACGTAGACTTGCTATCCCTAAGATTCTTAAATAAATAAAGATAATTTGGTTAAAGTAGAAGTTGATCTAGAATATTTTAAGCCAATAATAAACTCTGTCTGGCATGTCTTCAGACAATTGACTTCAGAAACCAGGAATAATCATTAAAAAATTCTGCTGAGTATGTGAATATATAATTGTGGTCATGGGAACCATTCCTCTGAATAATAATCTGTTATTAAGTAATGAGATAATCTATAACTGAAAGCAATTCAGAAGACAAATGAAAACAAGAAAAGGTCTAAATTCTGTTTAAGACAGCAGTGCTATTTTACAGGAACTTCTATAATTCTGGCAAAACCAGGTTATTACAGAATTACTTTCCTCGCATTTTAAGCCACAGCTGAGCTGATGATTACTTCTCTATATTACTTCAGCGAGACATTAAAAAATAAAATTACTTTATTCATTTTTATGCAATATGGAAAACCTTTTTTCTAGTAAATTTCAGTTAATAAAATTCTGTTTCTCCAATATGACAAGCTGCGTATTTGATACACTCTGGCCAGGACACAGCCTCCTGCTATCCACTTTCTTAAATTCAACAGAACGTGGTTTTTATTGCTATCTAAAATCACACTGGTTCTAATTCTCCAATGTTTCGCATCCTGTGCAGTCATTTGTGCCACTGCAAGGTGATGCACTGCAAAGTATCTGCATGGTTCCTTCATAGGGCAGTAGGAAAATCAGGTGTACTCACTGCACCTATGGTGGTAGCTAACATGAGCTAACATTCCTGTTTTAACAAAATTCTTATGCTTTGACAAACATTCATCTGGGAAGCAGAACATGTCTTCTCTTGGTCAGGTACTGTTGGGAATACACACAACAAGAAGACAGACAGGAATCGAGAAATACGTCTACACTGTTGCAGCAACAGAAGGTGATTATTTAAATGCAAAAAGCTATCAGGATGGCTGGACTACGAGCAGCAGCACATTTTTTTTATGTATTCGGTAGTTTTAATTTATACCTCTAAATAAAAAGGGCATTTAGCGAAAATCCATAGTCAGGAACAACTTTGTGATTTGCAAAACAGGATCTTGTACATTTGTTCTAAACTGATTATAAAAGCAGCAGTCTTTATTTTCAAAAAACAGTTCATGCCTTAATGCACATAACCTCCAAAGAATCAGCCACTTCAAAATTTTTGACTAGCACCATTCTGCCAGGGAAAAAAAAAAATTTTCAATGTTATGCTTTTTAAATTTCTTATTTAAAATTCAGTGAGGAGTCAAGCGTTCTGGAAGAAATTTCTTGAGCTAAAACCAAGCATGGAGTTTTTCATTGAAAATGTCAAGTTTTGAGCAAGGCAAAAAGCATTTTTCTCACAAGATGATTAATTTATCATCTGTAAGATCTTTTACACATTGCATCAGGTAAACACAGGAATGTGAAATTTGTTTATTTGCACATCTCCCACCAAGGCTATAAAATAAAAAAAATCCACTGTATTTACCACGTACCTGTAAACAACTGCTTTCCCAGCTCCAAATGCGCCTACAATTAAATCTGGAAAAACAAAACAGTTTCAGAGGAACTACACAGAAGGCCCTCATGCATTTTTTCCAGCCTACATTAGATTATTAAAAATGTAGTAGCATAAAACAAAAGTAATAATTCCTAAGTAATTTTTTCAAAAGTGTACCTGAAAGAAAACATTTCACATTGTCAGAGATGGCTTCACAAATGCCTTCATTGTATGCAGTAACTACCAGTCTACTTAACACGAGGTCACCCAGGCCACAATCTCTCTTATCTCCAACTTGTATTAAAGGGGGAGAAGGATGCCATTAACCCCAATACATTTTATTCCAAACCATTTATTGCCCATTACACAAAGAGATGCAAACAACTTTGTTGTCACTCTCATACAGGTCATCTCTAAAATTTATGGTGTTCCTTCCTGACAATCCTTCCCATGCTGTGTTTAAGTAATTTGTTCATTCATTTAAGCATTACATCTCTGTGTACATAAATACATTGCACAGGTCAAAGGACGGCTGATTCCATAGTTTTCAATGTTTTCAGCATTGTAGCAACATGTGCTAAGGTTAACTAATGGTAGCTATCCACCTAAAGCCATCTTTTTCCACATCAGCCACCATTTGGAACAGACCGAAAACGGAGTCAAAACCACAAGCACTACACCAGGCCTTGGGCACATCTTTATTACTGGACACCAGCCTGGATTGAAAATCTACAGGCCCTAATATTCCTGTTTTTTGCCTGGAGACCCCACACAGGGCTCTCTGGAAAGACCCAAGCTTGCTGCACCACTCAGGCCTGCTGGAGATAAAGCTGGAGACAAGCAATGAGGAAAAAGGATCAACTTTGCTGCTGCCTCTAGCTGAAGCACAGGCAGTGAAGAAAAGGAAAGAGCTTTGTTTCATTAACAACCCCCCTGGTGTCCATCTGGGCACCCCTTTCACTCCACACAATTTGATTTACACGCATCCAGTTCAGGAGACTGAGTCTTACAACAGACCTTGCAGTGCCACAGATTTGCAACCTCAATGGATCTAAATGAGTTAATTAAACTAGTACTCAGCATCATAAACAAACCCTTCCTTGTTGTTTCCACAGTTTGAACCCCGGTTCAATTAAGAAGTCCTGAAGTCATCAAGCGTGATGCAAATCAAGGCTTTGATGCTAATTACCTCTGTGGGTTTGGGCCAGGTCTGGCAGCATGTTTTCAAGCACTCTGCCTTTCAGATGGTCAGAAATTCACAAGTTTAAACCTGGGCAACAGTGTGTCCTACAAAGAATTCCATTGCATAATGTTCTAATGGGAGCAGACATGGACAGTTTATGGGTCTGATCCTCTTTTTGTACAACATTTACAGTTTTCTACTTTTTGTCTCAGAGAAATGTGCTTCAGGAACACTTTAAATACCAGAAGAAAATGCTGTTGTCCCCATCTCCTTTTTGGGACATTTAAGAGGCCTTTTCATTAGAAGCTGCAGGGTTTGGTTTTTGTTTGTTTGGTTGGTTTTGTGTTTGTTTTCTTTTTAAAGGAAAAAGAAACATGTTATGAACAGAAAGTGAAAAACAAGAAGGAAGGAGGTTCCATTCTGTTGCTCTCTAAGGATTCTGCAACAGACTTACCTTAGGATATGTACTGTTTCATACTAGACTTGGTAACTTAAAAGGTTTCAGTACAGGGCTATGTTATTGCACAGATAAAACAGGTAGATATCCAAGACTTATCCAGATCCTGGTCTTGCGATGATTTCATAATCTGATCTTCCGTTAAAAAATAAAGCACTCCAACCCTTCAAGGGCACAAGGAAAAACTTAAACACACCACTTGAGTAAGCTTAGTAAAATGTACCCTGTTTGAATCTGAAGGTAAAAAGAATGAGTCTGTCAGATACAGTTAGGCTTACCAGCATGAGTGAACTCTGCATTTCAGCATCTACAGCTGCCAGTGCGGACTAGGTCCCACTATCTTGGTAGCCCCACTTTAATGTTAAAGGGGATTTCGTACATCTGCTTGATAGTTAAATCCTCGTTTCTTTGGGACAGAGCCCAGCTTATTTGAAGACAGCGAGCAATGGGTCTAGTGGAGCAATGATAGTCAGCAGCCACCAAAAGACTGGTTTTCCATGAGGAGTCTTTCTGCACTGCCACCTCAGCCAGGTTTGGACACAGCAAAAAGATGAGGACATTCTATCATGGCACCATCACGAAGGCCCTATTTGAGCACACTCTAAGGTCAGACAGGAGTGTGCTCATCCTGCTCTTGTTGGAAGCTCTTGCTTTTTCCCTGACGCATCCTTTGTTCTCTGGTTTAAGCCATGCTTATTTGTGACCCAAGGAGCTTGAATGAGACTACTGAGTAGGAAAAGCGGACTTAAGAATGTATATGCAAAGAATAAAATGTACATATACCCACAGCAGTGACACCTGTAATCTAATGTAAGGACCAAGTCATCATATATTCAAGTGGAGTATTCACTGGAAGATCCATTAGGGGTTTTGATTTGCTTCTACTGGTTCTGTTACAGAACAGTAGTTTTGTTCGTTCTTTCATTGCCTTGTGTGGTGCAACTCCTATACCCATCATTGCAAGAAAAACATTTTGACATTGATACAAACCCATGACATTTGAATATATACCAAATCAGTGCACCTTTATAAGCAGAAGTTTTGAAGTTTTTGTGTTCTGCAGAAAAGTAATTAATAATTTCTATGAAAAAATGCATGAGATGTATAAATTATCTGAAGTTTGGCAACTTTCCTCTCATAAAAATAGAGTTAAGTTGTCTTTACTCATTGTTCTTTAATGCTACACACACAATGTCACTGATGCAAGGGTCACTAGCAGATAAATCAGGGTTTACCAGCAATTTGGAATTACACAGCAAAAAAACCCAGCTTAACTACTTATAATCCTTCCAAAGAGAGCCTGAAGGAAAGTGTATGAAAACTTTTGTTCTCTTGCATTTCTGAGGGTTTTTTTTTCAAGGCCAGATTAAAATGTGTATAAAGAACAGAGAAATAGAGAATAGTATCATAATCACAAAATCTCCTTCACTCCTTCTTTTCTCATGTTTTCAGGAGGATGAGGGACCTCATAGATTTAAGTAAATGACCACTTTGCCTGTTTCATCTCATTGAGAAGATCCTTTATCAGCTGCTACCCTTCAGAGAAGCATAGATCTGTTGCTGGTGGCAGCAGCTGCGTGCTTCTGGCTCATTGCTGTTGTAGAATAAATGAACTGTGGGGTCACAACCACAATGCAAAAACTAAGAAAACAAGGACAGCGTGACTCTGAAGGTATTTTCAACTTGCATTTCCACACAGCTTGAGGGTTGTATGCACTAAAATCCCAGTTCGTGGAGTTCACTGTGCTTAATTCTGAAACAAGTGTCTTTGGCATGTACTGAACTGAATCAAGGAGCACTGTGATAAATTAAACAATCCTAATGCTTATTTCAAATTTTACTTTGCTCTGAAGAGAAGGCTTTCAAGATGTCTGGCTTTCTGAGATAAAATTATCATTAAAAGTTAAGGAAAGAGTATTCACACATGGCAATGAGAGGCACACTGGATTTTGTAAGCTGGTTTGTTTACCTGCACCTTCTCCCATACGGCTGTGCCAGACCTGAAACACTATGTGATAAAGGGCAGAAACTTGCCAAGATTCTGCTAAGCCTTCAGCCAACCAGAAGAATCAGAAAGATCAACGAAGTCCTACCTCCAGTCTCAACAAGATATACTCATTTATAAACTTGAACAAATTCTCTGACCCCCTGGTATTTTTAAAGGACATCTTCATCCCCTGCGAGAGATGCAGCCCCTGGGAGACTGAGCGGGGAGGAGTATGCATCTTGCTCAGTACCCCATACTTGGTTAGTCTGTCTAGCCATCACAGGAGAAATTGCCACAGCATGGTATCTCACCTCGCTTCATGAGGGACAGCAGCCAACATCACCAGCCAATGAAGGACTATATAATCGGCACATTTAACTTGTAAGAAACCCAAAAATGGAACAATAGATAGCTGTGTCACCCCCCCCCCCACTACAACTCTACCAGGATACAGGCAGGAAAGGGTTGACTTTATGGACTCAGAATCATTTGCTGACAGCTTTCAATATTCCTTTGTGTAGTCTGTCAGTTTAATGGCATAGTATAAATAGGAACTGGAAAACAATGAGAATCCTATCTTAACACAGGTGCTAGTGGAAATTTCAAAAAAGAGAGTGAGAAAATTGCATAACTGGAAACTCTGTTAAAAAAATCTTTGTGAGCTTTTTTGGTTTTTACTTCCCTCAGAGGATCAGGTGCCAAAAAAGCCCATGAGCAGATTTCTATTTGTTTCTGAGGACATCAGAGAGCACTACACTCCCAAATCTCAGTAGGAAAAATCCAGAATAAAATTTCCTTTAAATGGCCATTCCTTCAGGACTGATCATAATAAACGACAAAGGATTTTCCACTTCAGCCAACTTCACTCAATTTTAGTTAAATCCTGCGAACAATCACCACCCACAACAAAGTCACCTTCTTCCAATCCAACCATTCTCAACTGTCTTGATCCTTCTCTGCTTTTCAAACACTGTAGTAGCAGCTCTGTTAAGGATAACAACAACGGCTAATTCATTTCCACGCTTCCCTTTTGTCTGAATGAGTGCCTTTCGTAACAATGTTATTATTCACTTCATTATACTATAAACAAACCCAAAAGAGGACAGTTAATGTTCTACCACTTCAGTAAATCCCTTCATACTAGGATTAATTGCTTTATTCTTACATTCCGTTGGGCACAATATTGTGAATTCATTAAATATCTCAAAGAATTTTAGAAAAGCATATCTGTAAATTAAACAGATGATGATTTGCCATAAAATTAACATATTTGTAGGATATTCTTGGCTTGTCATTACATTTTTGATTGATTAGTCATGTGAAAACATAACTAGCTGGTAGAAACACTTTAGATTTCCGCATTTGCTGGCAGAATCCATGCCCTTGTTCTGGCTCCCATGCTCAGCAGTCCTCTCTTATCAGACCAGATGCAGCTTCTCATTGATTTCTTTGTCATCCACAAATCTCCTGGACCAACTTCATAATTTAATCATCACTAGATTACTATCTGTGATATTGTTGGCACAATGCCTATTGTTCTCAAAAAAAATTATGAATGCTGAAGAACCCTTGCCTCTCAGGAAGAAACTTGAGGGTTTTCTCCCTCCTGTTTAAGTATTTATCACATTGAGCTGTTAAATATTCCTATTTTAATAATATTAGACTGGATTACTGAAGTTCTGAAGAAATTTTGTCTGACTGTCACACTTGTTTTGTTCTTAAAATGTTTCTAGTATTTTGTTTATATTAACTACATGCTGTTCTTATTATAATCATTGAGTCAAAAATATCAAGGCATGATGATGCCTTTACACATTTCCCTGTGCTGACTAAAAAGAATAACCAAAACATCAGGCCAACAGCTGTGTTTGTATGAAAGCAGGACACCTTGAACATGGAGCTTCAGTGGCACCCACTCCAGGACGACGCTATGTTAATAAGGAAGACTTACACAAGCACCTAAACAGGCAAGGAGCAGAAACAACAGTGCATAATTTATTTAAGCAATTACCTAATCAACAGTATTTGAATAATGAATTCATCTAGAGCACTGCTCTGGATCCTCCCACACTGTTAAAAGAAACTTTAAATCATCCTGGTTCACAAACACATTTGAAGAAACCACAGTCTGCTGGAGGATATGCCACAAGAAGAAAACAAGCTTAATGAGTTGAGTAAGTTATTCATTATAAACTATTTGCTCAGCTATAATCAGACATCAAGTGACTGAACATACGCTGAAATGTGAGGGTGGAAACCTTACATCCTCCAAAAGCCAGCTGGAAGTGCGGCACCATCACCTAGATAATCACAGCCTCAAAGCACTCAGTGGGGACTAGCTTTGAATGAATGCCCAGAAGCCAAAAGAAACAAATTTCTTTCCCATTGAACAGATTTTATGCATTTCTTTTGTTCCTATGAAAACTGAACTATGCTGATAGAAAACTGAACTATGCTCATAAAATTATAAATAAAATAAACTATAATTCAAAATACATGCCTAAGCTGAAGCTCCATTTCCCTTTCCAGGCCTTGATGACAGAAATAAAGCTCAGAATGGAGCAAAGGGATGCTAAAAGCCCCAGATTTACTGGTCAGTAGAGTGGAAGCTGTGTTGAAAGTTATCATTATGTTGCTCAGATACTCCAGTGTAGGAGACAGCCAGGAATGTTGTGCTGAGGCAGGGATTTCAGAGTATCTTGGCCAAACCTTTAGAGCTGCTATTATGGCCACATAAACTGTGTTACGAACCTCACCAGTACAGCCTCAGACACAGTGCAATGCTGCTTCACGATGTCCTAACCTTGGCACTGAAAAGTGTAGCACAGAATCTTGCACACAGTTCTTTCCAACTGTCACTGTATTTGCACGTAAACTGATGAAAAAACCCAATCTTCTCCCATTTTTGTCTCTCTGTTCACTGCTCTCTGCCTTTATTTCTTTAATTCCCTTTATTTTTTTTTACATGACTGTCAATCCAGAGTAATGGCATCAGGCCAATATTTACTATAGCAGCATAAGGGAGGTCAGATCCTTTCTTTTGGATACAACCCTAGAACACGAGTTGTCAGAAAACTGTGAAATTGATTGTCAGCTGAAAGATGTTACAATTATGTCATTGCTAGTAAATCAGTGCCAGAGAATGTACCTGTGTGCTGTACCTGCACTGTCTGTGGTGGTATCATTAGCATGGCCCTAAAGCAGTCAGCCCATGCCAATTATTAGTCTCCACAAGACACTGTGCAACAACCCTGTTTTGGCAACAAAGGGAGTTTGAGCCTATGTACAAGGACTGTTCAGTGACAGTTCAGAACCAAAGAACAGCATATTTATAGCATAGATGTAAGGATAAATTGAGGTTAAGAGGATTAATTGCACTCTTTGAATACTGAGTACCATTTGTATACTGGAGGTATTGTATACTGAATATCTCAGGTAAGTACAGACAAAGCTTGTCAGTGTCATGCTTGGAAGACTGGGAAAGCTGTACATTGTGTGTCTCCCAAACAGCCACATCAAAAAGCATAGAGCTGGCTTGGTACATTTAGTCTGACTGACATGCTTCCTGACATCTGCCTTCCTCTCACTGCTTCCCTCTCACCAGTCTTATGCAACTATAAAGTATGGTCAGGTTCTGCCTACTCTTACTTGGCTACGGAGAAAGAAGCACCCATCCATTCATTACCACCATCACCACTGTTTGGCACTGCAATTCTGCTAGGTGAGGAACAGCGTCCTGGGGCTGAAGGTGATCACCACCACCACAGAAAGAGGGCATTTTAGCAGTGACACAGCTGCTGGAAAGAGTTTTCTGTCTCTGCTGCTTCCCAGGGATAAAAGTTTCCCACTACTTCTAAGCCTCCAAAACAGAGACTACCATATTATCACCCCTGTCTGTGTTGATAAAAGATTAACTCTAGGCACATAAGATCTGGAGTGTCTGCAAGTATGACACAATTTACAGAACTCCTTCCCTGGAAAGCTATGGAGATGTAAACTAAAGGTTGTGCTTAGTAACAAAAATTAAACCTTCCATGTTGAAAGGTTAGAAAAATTCCTGTATTTTCACAATGTTCAGAGTAGAGGTCTATTACTGTTACAGTGGTAGCACCTATGCAGGTGAAGACAGATGATGATTACACTGGCAAGACTGCTAATGAGAAGGAAAGCAGCCCTGTCTGTATGCTGATCCTACCTGAGAAAGGTTTTAGGAGTGATGTTGACTAGGTGGCCATTCAGCTGTCTGTATCCTGTGCTTTCTGCAGTCAGTGGCTACACAAATATTAAGTCAGGGTATAATCTTGAGCACTGTGTGGGTAGTGTTAAGATTTTTATATTGTCAGCCCAGACTCTGGTCTGATTTTTGTGTGTGCAAGTTAGCACTCTCGCAGACAGTGGCCAGGCATAGCCTGGGCCAAGGACCTCTCCCAAAAGGCAGTTTGGATATGGACATCTTGTTTCAGTGGGCAGAGGGGTTTCATCTGGTGATGGTAAGTTGTGCTTTACCATGCAGCCTCAAGGCCAGACCACAGTTCCTGGCTCATTTCGTTTTGTTTCACAAACATAATCAGCCTGAACTGAACTCTCAACCAAGAGAGGATTTATCCTTTGTCCAAGAGGAGAAAAATTTGACTGTGATTCACCCTCACTTTTTAGGAACTGTATTCCCCAATTTGTAACTTAGTCTCTAAGATCACTGATTCCTGGGCTTAATACAGTGAGCCCAGGACAAAGCTCAGTGTTCTGTGATAAGAAGCCACACAAGCAAATGGTCTCTTCTGGCCTCCAGGTCTGTGATCTGCTTCAAGGACCTTAATACATGGTCTGATTTAAAGAAGAAGGTCTGAAATTCTAGGAGCTCTGAAAATGCTACACAGTGCATTAAAAATGAAACTTAATGAAACTAGTAACTGCCGTCTCTCAGCCTCTCATTTCCTAGCAGCGATATGTCTGCCTCATGATTAATGTCAGGCACAAGGGCTTGAGTAAATTGTACAAGCACAGCTACAGTTACTATGAGTTCTCACAAACTGGTGTCAGTTCTGAACTTCTTGCAAGCATAATCCCGTTTGGAGCTTACTTGTCTTCAAACAACTCTTGAACTCCAGCCACGGAAGAGCTAATTGCTTAGAGAATCAACTCAGACAGTGGCAATACATGTTTATACCTGCAGCCAGACATCACAGCTGGCTCTCATTTCCCAGTCTATGGGAACAGAACTTCTCAGAGTGATGAGTCAGCATAATACAGTTTTATTAATTTTTCCTTTTTATGAAGTAGTTAATTTTATAATGTACAGCTTAAATGAAAATCTTTGAGATTTTTCTCTTCTCTTTCACAATCCTCTTTGAATCAAAATCATAACCAGTAGTTTGGGAAGCACTGAGTTAAAGGCTAATTTCCTGGACCTTCTATAGCCAGCAAATCTTCTGCCTCTCAGCTGACATTTAAAATAAAACTTACTTCCTGTTTCTTCCAAGCTCAGTCCCTCATTTCCTCTTTGTACATGGGCTACCCTTCAGCACTTCCACCAGGAGGAGAAGAAGAAAAGCTTTTTGACACAAGAAGAATTACTTCTTTGCCTAGTGAGTTTGCCCTCGAACAGCACTTCCCCATATTATTTCCTTTTTTGTTTTCCTTTTTCACTTAGGAAGGCATTCTATTTTTATGTTAACACTGTGCCATGGTTGTGCTATTTTTACAGCTCTGTTTTGGTGCTTCAAGTCTCTGTGAATTAAGCGAGAGAAGGTTGACTGACAGTAAGGACTACTTCTGTTGTTTTCTGACAGGATCTCACTGGTATTCTGGACTGCTCATCCGGACATTCAGCTGAGGGATGAAGGGAAAAACTAATTACAGTAAAATACAAGAGGGTTGTTTTTTTCCAAAGTAATTCATGTATAAACCCAAGCCATCTAACACATAGTGAATCGATATCACAATATGAAAATCTGTAAGTAGGATGTATAGTGGAGCCAGCAATGTAAAGCAGAGTAACTCCAAGAAATCTCACAACAGACTACAGCAGTTCCTCAGTACGCTTTTAGAAAGATCAAGATCCATCACCCAAACTTCTCACAAATTAGCTTAAAAGCTGCTCCACATAAAGTATGCTAATACTAGCTAGATTTTCCTTTCTTCCCCTCAAGAACTGAAAATCTCTCCCTTCCCTCTCTCTATCATTTTAATCTTAGAAATGTCAGGAATGCAATATCCTGTTTTCTTTGGTTTTGCTGGGGGGCCTTGTGGGTGCAGGAAATGTTTACATGCTGAAACTTAAATAGAGAGCTCCATTGTCCAAAAGAACCTCATTAGTAAGGGACAGTGAAAAACTATTAATAGCAACATCAACTATATGCAAACAAAAAGTCAGAAGAGTATTTAAAAGTCTTTTCTTTTCTCAAATGCTAACGGTACTCTCCCTTCGGTCTTGTGATAAACTCACTTTATTATTCTGCAGTCAGATATCTGATTGTAAATCTGTAATCTCTATCTTACACAGCACTTCCCAGAAGCTCTCTTCTGCTTTTGAAAAAGAAAAAAGGTTTTTACAATCCATGACAAAAAGGTAAAAGAGATCCCAGTTTTGTCTCTTTGAAAAATCACAGTTTGCGCTGAAACAACGCAACTTTTAAGAATGCTAGCCTGGAAATAACCCAGGCTAACTAAAGTGATTTCATAGTAAGTTAGGGAAGTAAAGACTATTAGCATTTTACTGTGGATGAACCTTTCACAACAATAAAAAATGGTGTTTTACTGCACACCCTTGCTAAGGCTTCTGCATTGTGATGAAAAGAAATAGAATAGATTTACTTCTAAAGGAAAGAGGGAGAGTAAATACAAATGTATTTAAAATAGCTCCAACACTCAAGACTACTTACAACGTTATGAACACACCTCTTAAAAAAATACATGACTCTCCAGCTAAACTCAACTGGTGTTACAAACTTGATAAATTTGTATGCATGACAGGAAAACTACTAAAGAAGAAACAAAGGTAACCTAAAAAAGAAGAGACCATATAGCAGAATGAAAACATAAAAGGGATGGAAAAGCCCAAACAAAATATGTGCCTTTAAGCAATGTCTTTGTATTCTCTCTGCTTTTTTGTAATGTGATCAAAGCCATTAATAGCTCAGTGTCTCTTCAGACAGCAAAACACAACTTAGCAACACAAACAAGTCAATTCCTTCTTCTACAACACAGCATGATTTTAATTAAGGAAGAATGCCAGGATGAAGGAGACCTTACAAGTTCAATAAGCTGAGAGCATTCATTTTTTGGAAGTGGGGGAAAGGGTTAAGCTTTTTATTGCAAACTTCACATGTTTTATGTTAATGTAACTATTTAAGCCTTTCTTGCCTTTCTGATCGTGTCTTTCGACAGGAAAAGGGGTATTTGTTTTGTTTGATTTTAACTCTCGGGAAAGCAAGCTAGAACTATCCAAAAATGTCTATTCTTTATTTTGACCTTTGCCTTCCAAAAGGAACAGTTTAGGCATGATGCATTTTCCAGAGAATGGAAATATGAAATTCCCTTTCTGATGGAAAAATCTTACCTGGGTAATCATTCTTGTCTACATCTGAGTCTCCTCTTAGAGTGAAGCCAAATGCTGAAGGCATGGACTGTGAGGCCCAGGCTCCACTGAGCACCTGGGAAGGGTTAGTATTTAACCCATTACTGTAGCCATTGTAAATTAACACCTTCCCTCTTCTGTCTTCTCCTGCGAATGGTGCACCAATAGCAACATCTGCAGTACAATAAAAGAAAGAGAATGAGCAGAATTAAAATAAATCAAAAACTAAGCCCAGGCAGGAAACAGACATAAATGACCTTTGCTACGTACATGCAAGAACTTCAATGTTCTGTCCTTCTGTTTGAATTCTGGGTTTAAGGCAAATACACAAAGGTGTTTGTGGTGTCTTTTCTGTGTCAAACTTCCATGACTTATAAAAACTTATAAAATCATCCTATGAAGGGATAATTGCATTATACTAAATAGCCAGTCCACACTGGATTCCTCTACCATATCTGCAGGGCATTTCATAACCTTTCATAAAGCAAGATCTAATGAATGCCAACTTCTACTGCCATATTTTTGAACAGACAGAAATTTTCCTTGATTTCCTCTAATACCTAATTAATAAGGAATAGCCACTAGATAAAATTACTCTTTGTTTTTCCAGATAAAATATTCAACATAGACAAAAAACCCACATCCCTCTCCAAAATCCAGTGCTGTAGTATGCAAAAGAGAACGATAAAATACAATGTTTTTATCTATATCAAGACAACATCTTATTGAGAAATAGGAATAGTACTGAGTCAGGATTTAACAGGAGACTTTGGGCATTATGCAATTAGGCAGAGCAATCCTTAAGAAAAGAGATGTCATATCCACAAAGCAGAACTCACAATGCTCTTCTCAATTCCTACACATGATGTGGAGAGAATCATGCATCTAGATTGAGATTCAACAGCCACACGAGCTGAGCTAGCCAACAGAAAACACTAGAGGAGGATACGTGTCTACAGCTTTCATTCTTAGGTTCTCATTTGGGAGCTGATGCCGGACTCCTTTAACAAACTTGACTTCAGCACCTGGAATTTGCACCTTCCCTCTAAAGCAGGAGTGGACCAAAGCTTTACGACTGGCATCTTCAGTTATGAAGCAGAAATCTTTGGCTCTAAATTCCTCTTACCCTTGTCTATACGGTAAGAGAGAAAAGCAGTAATGCTGCCTTCCTTCCCAGGACACTGGGGAGCAGGGGTACCAACCTTCCCTGCCCAGAATGCTGAGAGTATCTGCTATTACTCACAGGTATGAAACAGGAATTCTCCACCATGGGGTCCAGCTGGGCTGAACTCCATGGTGGGATTTAGAGACAACCCAGTGAGGGTATTCTCAGCAGTCACAGTCCAGTGGCTTCTTCCTACAGGGTGGTATTCAGATGCACACTTAACACCAATGCAATCCTATGGCTCCTGACATGACCCATCCCTTGCACAGGAGCCACACATTGGTGACATTGCTTTTTAATCTAGTAGCTAGAGCACTGTGAAAAACAGCCCTCAAGTTAAGAAGGAGCTAAGTCCCTTAATTTTTCCTTAGTGGACCAACTATCTTTAAGGCTATTGTGCAAAGTATCTCCTCCAGGGAAAACTCCTTGGGGTTTTAGATGCAGAGATGTCTGCTTTGCAGACTCCTAACATTCTGGACATAAGTAGTAAGGAAATGCATGAGGGGAAAAACAAAGTGCTATTGACCATGTCTACAAGGCTAACTCAAGGTGCTCAAGGCATCCAGGCTGTCTCAGATAATGAAGCAAGTTATTTTACTTGGACTGTTCTCTTACATTTAGGCTCCCAGTTAACCTACATGAGCATTTTGTTGTGTGTGTGTGCTACAAGCATTTAAAAAATGGTCCCATTATGCACCTGTTTCTTTCAGTTCCTAAGTATCATCAGTGGAAGTCCAATTCCAAAATAGTACATCTGTACTTGTCCGATTCTTTCACTGTGGGCAAAAAGCGCCATTTAATGAGCCTCATTCAATTCTCAAACTCATCCAAGCATTTGAGGAGAATCTGCTTTTAAACAAATGCAACATCTTAACTAAGTATTTAAATGTAATCATAGTCACCAAACCACAAAAACAACAGTTAATGTTTTTATTCAAATGAACATGGTGATACTTAGTAAAAAGTAGCACTGCAGTCTATATGACCGCCCTCCTATAGGTAGTTTTCATGGTTTGGCCCTCAATAACAATTTCACTAGGGTTAGTGTAAACTCTTGTGACTTTCAAAGACAGTTACACGCTAAAAAGCCTTTTTCAGCCACTGCACAGACGTTTCATACTCAGTGCCTAGTCATTTTTAATTCCACTGTTACAGAGATATATATTACTACATTACATATAAATTACCATTATATCCATCTTGATTGAGATCTCCAAGGTGTGTGATTGCAGTGCCAAATCTACCAAACACTTCAGTGCCTGTCAGAATTTGCGGATCTCGGAAGAAGAAAGCACTTTCTTGTAGGTATAGATAAACTTGCCCAACTTCTTTAGGCTTGCTCTCAAATTCTCGTTCCATAAAGAGAGGGGCGCCAACTAAGATATCATCTAAACTGGAATATTCAAACAAAAACCAATGTCACTGAGAGACTGAGTGTAATCAACACAGTTCATGCATTTATTAAACAGGAAGCTGATAATTATCATTGAGTCATAGACTAACCGAGGAAAGTAGGCATTTCTGGAGCTCTAATCCAAATATTTGGTCAAACCACGATCAACTAAGGAAAGCTGCCCAGGGCCGTGCCCACTGCAATTTTGAGTATCTCCATGCATGGAGACTCAACAGCCTCTCTGTGTAACTGCTTCCAGGGCTTGATCATCCTCAGAGCAAGAACATTTCTTCCCAGGTTTAACTGGGATTTCTTGCACTTCGGTTTATGCCCACAATAGACACTGAAAAGCTATACTTTGCAATTGATGATCCAGAAGTCAGGAATTTAATTAAGATGGGATCTATGTTAATAGAACAAATTCTGTAGATCTGTAACTGTTAACAGTGCTAGTGAGAGACAAACTCCAGTATAAAATCTAGCTTTTAAAAATTATACAGCAGTATATGAACAAGAGAACAAAAAACTGTCACTTCCCAGTACATTTTTGAAGTAATATACATGAAATATGGGTAGAGCATCAATTAATAGAAAATGACTCATAAGTAATTCAAATGAAAGCTGGGAGACAAAGCCACAGTTGGTTTTTTTTTTTCTGAAAAGACTTCTGTTGAATTAGGTACATGAGTAGTTGCCGTGCTCATGTAATTTGGTGCATTAAAGAGAAAGGATATAATAAAATCACAAAAATATGAGTTTTAGAGAGAAGAGTAAAATCAGGAAAAGAATCAGTAAAGGATCACAGACTAATCAAAGGATATTTTGCATGATGTTGTTCTAAGTGGGGGTGTTTCGAAACACGTCACCAACATTTATTCAGC
>NW_010414573.1:91742-120159 GCF_000710305.1 Buceros rhinoceros silvestris
CAGCAGGAAAAAAAGATCCTTTACAGGACAGCAAAGAATAAAATCAAGCAAGATTGATAGACACATAAAAGCAGAAATATTCTTAATAGATTGTTCTGAGATATGAAATTATAGTATCAGATTCATTTCTGAAGGGTGTTCAAGCCTGTATAAACTAATAGAATAATTCCCATTATATTCAGTGGACATCGCTCAGCCATATTCAGGAACTCTGATACCGAAGTTACTAGTACTACTTGACCAGCGTTTTTGATTTGGAAAACATACTCTCTTGCTCTAATGCAAAACTTTGTTCAAACTTTGTAAAACTTGTTTCTACTCTCATCATATTCCCAATAGTGATGTTTTCACAAAGGCTTTATCCATTAGTGTAAAATTGCACCTCATTGTTTTTCCCAATCCTGACAGAAGAAACCCCCTATGATTTAGGAGTAGCTCAGCTAAGATATATATATAATAAAATTTAGTACAGAATATGTCATCTAGAAGCCTCTTAATCACATTGTAAAACTTACACATTCTATAAATTGTGACAAAGCACTTCTACAAAATGCTTTTTTTCTACTAAGTTTTATGGTACATTTCCATAAAGGAAACTGTAATTCAAAATGTCACGCCACTTCGGTGCAGTTTTCCCATTCTTTATACATCACATTTTATCTCATGGCATGAATAAGTAAAAAAGGAAGGAAGCAGGTGTTAACTTGACATGTGAGATTTTCCTTTCACATAAATATCAAAAGTTCTCCTCTACTAATGGAAGATGTTTGTGCTTGGGACAGAATGCCAGCTGAAACAGGTGTCATGAAACAATAGCAACAACAAAACAGATGATGAATGCTCTTTTTTTTTTTTCACAATGTGCACCATGTACTAAAAGCACTAGTAGGTGCTATCATCAACTATTATTTTATTACATCACAGTCAAGCTATTTCCAGTAAGATTGAGACCGCATGGTGTTACATGCCGTACACAACATGAAGTAAAACATGAGCTTGGCTCCAGTGAATATTTTACAAATGAAAGATTTTAAGACTAATTGAAGGTATTTTTTAGAGGTGACAAGGAACCAAAAGATTCAGAGACAGGAAGTTCCCAGTATCTCGATGTAAAATAAGTAGATACCTAGATACCTTTAAAACTCTGGTCCAAAGAGCAATATCCAGAGTGCCTAAAATGGTGAAAAGAGAGAGGCAGACCATCTATCATCCACAGTGGCCTAAAATTACCTAAGCAGAAGCCTAACCCAGATTCACCAGATGAGACGGAAAGCAACAGACAGGAGCTGAAGCCTGTTGTGAAGGAATCACAGCATCTCAGCCATAAGTGCACGGTGCTGGGATATTTTTCTAGAAAAATTTCTACTTTGTTAAAATAAATTACAATTGTATAAAATGCATGAATAGTCTAGGAAGCAGGGACCAGAACCCAGTAGCTAAGATGGCTCACCTTCTGATGTATTGATGGAAAGGTGGGAGGAAGGCAGTCATCTAAATTACAACAGCTTATTTCTAAACTCGTTATGGGCAGCAGAGCAACCTGGAACACCCACAACACTTTAGTTTGCCTTCCCTCCAGGTCTTGTCAAGTCCCACCCACACCAAAGACTTCCTTTCCTCACTGTCTGGATTTTTCCCCTTCTCTGTCTGTGGAGTTCTGTAAGTTAAAACAAACCACTTCAGCAAGTCCTCTGCAAGAAGAAATGCTCCCTCAGGTGATACTAGGGTTTGAGGTTTGTTGGGGTTTTTTTTCTGTGCTGTCACATCAGTGTACTATAGCCAGAAAGGAAGGATTCGTCAGCTATCCTGCTCTCTCTGATCCTCATTTACTTATTCCTGGTTTCTCTCCAACTGGCTAATAGCAAGCAATCGCTGCTTGCTGTGCTTTACGGGCAGTTTTACTTTCCAGTTCCTACAGTCACAGTATTTAGACATCAAGCAGTCAAGGGTGGGGGTCACTTCTTGGGTTATAAGTACCTAAGGGATTAGAATTATGCATTTTCGTTGGTGAAGGAGGATATTTCAATTGGCTTTTAAAACGTAGGAGTTCGTATTTACCAAACTGCAGTCCTGATCCCTTTTAGAAGGCCATAAGAGCAAAGCAAAAGCAACAGCTCTTGGGCAGTAATATTAAACCATAAAGTGCAGTTCAGTTTACAGTGGTATTTTGAACTGGTTCATTAGATTTATTTCATTACTGCACTAAGATGTCACAGTCAACATAAATTATGTATTTATTGTGTTCCAGCACAGAAAGGTAACCAGCCAGTATTGCTTCCCTTCTGGTAAAAAAAAAATCTAAAAAAGTACAAGCTGACCACCTGCTGAGACAGTATGCAGTTTCTTGGTATACTGCCAAGTAATAAAAAGCAGGACTATGGGAAATGTCAAGAGGTCGAAGTGTAACTGTGAGAAGCTTTGATATAGGCCAAATAAAAGACCAGTAAACAGTTTATTCCACTACTTTTATTGGACTGTTTCAGTCTAAATTGAAAGCGTTCTCTTTCTTCCTCTTTACTAGGAATGTAGTCTGTAAATTGACAGCAAAGCTTGATTTGTTAAGTTTCATTGTGCATTTCTCATTATTAGCAGTGGGCAACTACACGATAGTTCAAACAATATTTCCAGTTTTGCTGTTCTGCCTACAGTCCTGATGTGATGCAGATAAAACTGCAAGAGTCACCCTGGAACACCTGCAGAACTGGTGGAGCAGAAAGTCCACAGTTTTTTTTCCTAGGATGAGCCTAATCTTTGAGCCATGACTTCAGTCTTATTGCAGCAAAGCATCATTCCTACCAATCTTTTCTGCATGTAACTTAATCAGGGTTCTTTCACTGACAAGGCCATCACTACCTCCTTTATTCTTAGCTGCACAAAAAACCCAAGTGAATTTGAAGTGGTCATTTCCCCTTTGCTTTTTTTTCTCTCTCTCTCTGTTTTACTCTCCCTTTCACATACATATTTCTACCAACTATATGCGCAAACCAGCAAAGACAGACTACATATCTAATCAGACATGTTTACCAAGTAGAGCTTTTTGTGTTTTGTTTTCTGTGGGATGTTTGGGTCTCAGAGTCATTAGATTTCTTTTAAGATATAGACTGGGAGACCACACAGGCCTCAACAGCAGTTTGATTATATTATTGACATAAACTGTGATCTTAGAGGTACACAGAAAATACAAGACCTGCCAAGTAATCCTATGGTTCACAGGAAATAACCTGCACAGAAAACAGCTTGGTTCGATGAGAAGTTAAATAGCAAGTTCCCTGAAAGTCTGATGAGTGTCTAGTGTAACTTAGATTAACGTTTCTCCACATTTCACATTAGTAATGCATTATGGTAGAACCAAATTAATTCTGTCTCTGTGTATCATTAAACAAGGAATGTTCAAAAGCTATGGTACTATGACAAAATTTGACCTCAGAAATTTAGAAAGATTTGAGTACCATGAAGCCACCACAGAAACTACTGAAGATTCTTTTCATTTTCATTGTGTTTTGGTTTTGTTTTGGAAGTGCAATAACATTTTATCACCTTGTTACTCTTTTTTTTTTGGTACCTCTCACTCTTTAAAGGGTCATTTGTCACTGACGGGAAACAACAATTTAGCCCTGAAAAATTATTTAATGCATTATGTTTAATCACCTAATAAGAAATAATCACAAGAAAAGAATATGAAGTAGACACATCTGAGACATTTTGCAATTGGAAAGATTATGCCATAGTTCTAAATATAATCCTGGCTCACCTTTGTGCACATTTCCAAGGCTGTGAGCTTCAGGAGTCTTTATCTCCTTGCTGGAAAGCTATATTTGGTTACTTAAGTCCTGATCTTCTAAAATGTTTAATCAGACTTTACTGAGTTCAGAGCTGGCAAGCGCTTTGTTCAACAGGGCCTGAAATCTCTGAGTGTCTTAGGCATGAACCTCAGAGCGAAGCAGCATTCTCCCTCAGACAAGCACAATGCCTGTCATAATAACTATGGGCCATAGACACTTTTTGGTTCTCTGGATAATGGAAATGGATGGCCAATCAGCAGGTGCTGGAATGAGGAGCTGATGATAGTGGAAAGCTTTTAAAATGGAGACATGAAGCTATGGATGATCCATATGCAAGAAGACTTACCTGCTTTTGAGAATGGGAGAATGAACTTTTGACTTTCACCTATCTCTTCCCAGCAGTAGCTAGTGCTGTTTATTCACTGTTCTTCTGGCTGGATCTGCTTCCTAACTTTGCATGTTCCCGCTCTGCCGCACTGCTTTGAATAAATATTCAGGAAGATAAACTCACCCTAACTAGGCCTGCAAATACTTGTGCCACTGTGATTTCACAAAGATAAGCTTCCATGAACAATTAAAATTAGAAATCCAGAGAAGACAAGAGAAGCATTTTAAGGTACAAAGCACCTGAAAATCTACGTTTATTAATAAATATCAGGCATTGTTTCTAAGAACGTTCAGTGGAGCTGAGTATGTTTGGTAACCTACCCATCATTGTTAACATCAGATACTGCAACAGTGTACCCAAAATAAGACGCCATCTGGAAATAAAAAACAACAGATAGGCCTTCATATCAGATATTAATTTAAAAATTTGTTTTACTGATAATCCTCTTTGCTTCTATGGCCATTAATTCTAAAAAGTATTTTTTATATTCTTGGAATTATGGTAATAAAACAATATATTCTAGAGATACAATATTTCATCACGTGGTTGCATGACGTTACCTGTTCACCAGTGAAGTTCTGGATAAAGGTCAAGTCTGAAGAATTAATAATTGAGACCTGGTAACAGAAAAATATGGAAGTTTCAAGCACACATGGAGATGCTGCAGCATAACATCACTGCAAACCAATACTTGACACTGAAGGATGGTCCAAGTGGCCAAGAAAAAATAATTCTTTCCTGTCTTAAAACAGTTTCCCTGTACGATCTTGAACAAATCACTAAGGTTTTATGAAATTCAGGTCCCACATGGATAAAATGGGGAAAACACTATCTCGCTTCCTTACTGAACACTGAACAGTAGCAAATCACAGACTATCAGCTATCAGTGACTACATTATTAGGCATGAAAACATGAACTGAAAACATAAAGAAAATATACATAGATAGATATACATAGATAGATATACATACACATACACACCCTCCTTCTGAAAAATCTTATGACTAAGTTCCAGACACACAAGGAATTTTGGGTCCACAAAACTAGAGAACATGCTCATGGCTGGGATCTCTGTTTTCCAATCAGGTTTGTTCTGAACTTTTTTCCTATTAGGTGAAAGCTGTATCCACGCACGTATGTTGTTTTCTCCCTTTACTTCTGACTGCATATCATGACTCTCTACATCTGGTATTCAGTGTATATACTTAGAGCACTGAAAATAAACACTAGGTATGAATAATCTGAACTTGGACTTCTCTCCGCTGTGGACAGAGCAATGCACATGAAATATGCTAACCTATGGATAACCTTCGGTCTGATAACACCCTCATACTCAAAGCATGCTTGGAATTGGCTATTGAAAACAGACTTCAGAAGGTGCCAAGCGCTTAATATTCAAAGCCCAAACCAGTAAGGCATTTCAATCCAGCTTCAAAGTTGAGTGGCAGTTGAAAGTCAATGGCAGTTTTCTCTGATTAGAAAGTTTAGGATCAAAGAGACAGAAAATATAATGCAGCCTTTAACCTTCCAAATAGCCTAATCGCTATTTCACTAGTAAAAGGATAACATGCGGGCTCAGTACATACGTAGCCAAAGCTCTGCGCTCCCCTCGGGACTCCAGCAACCAACTCTGAAAGGATAAATGATCGACAGTGAACTGGTTATGCTGAGTGGTGCATGCAACGTGCATCCCATGCCACTTAAATCTTTCTTGAGATACAAACCCTTAGGATTTTGATTTGTTACCTTTATCAGAAAAACCTGCAAGTCACTTAAAGACTTGAATATGTAAGATTTTAACATTCATTCTGTGCATCTAGTTGCATGAACTATTACATCTTAACTGTTGAATACACTCATCCAGAGATCTCTTTCTGCCAAGCACAGCACAGCATCGTAAAGCTCTTAGTACAATTCAGCTTGTTACTGACAGCTGAGGATTGTGGATTGAGAATTAGTTGTGGCATCGCACAGTAGATTACAGAAACTAAACACAATAGTCCTTACAAATACTACTTTTCTTTCTGTCTGCACAACAGCTTGTGCAAATCTTGTGAAATCTTAAAAAACTAGTAGAAAAAATGGGGAAAAAAAGACAATTCTTTATGCCAGTCCTTCACATGACTTACTGATTCAAGAGTGACCCATTATAAAAATGTGAGTATGCATTAAAGAAAAAAATATATATAGGTGGCTGCAGCATTCCATACCAGGAATACATCTTTTTTTTCTACATCATAGTGTTCAGCTCAAAAAAAAAAAAAAATTTTTTTATTAACCCATAGTGGTACTGGACAGATTAAGTGATTAAGTAGCAGCAGTTCTGGGGACCCAGGTTAATTTCTAGAAATGTATTATGTCTCCATTGGCTTTGTGAGTCTGGACCATGGAGCTGTCCACTCCCTCAGAAAAGCTACCCCTTAAGCAATACTTTCTGTCAGCCTAACACAAGAAACATAGCTCTTAAGGTATGAAACACCAGGCATATTTTCACAGATATTTTCATTTAACTATACGTTTTGAAATCCTGCACCATTTCAGAACACCTGAAAATAGCTAAATCATGGACAAATTTCTATTTATAACTGATTATTTTTAACACAGTCTACCAAACAGACAGCTGTGACAGGAGCTTTTCTTCTACACTGGACTCAGCTTGCAGAGATACACTAAAACTAGTGTTCAATTTCTAACACACGCACAAAACTTACTTTACAACTCAAAAATCAGTCAAAGTTCAGCTTGTATTTAGTCCTCCTGCCAAGTCATTTTCTGCTATAAGTTCAGCACGTCAATTAAGCGAGGTTGAAGCCTCTCTGGCATTTAGTTAAAGCCTCAGTGGTGTTCCGGGAGCTGTCACTGTTAAACTTCACCACTGCAGGATGGATTGCTCTGACTTTTCCTTAGAGAATTACAGAACAATGTTTTCCCTGGCCATGTGAAACTAATATTGTCACCTTCTGTCAGAGGGAACAACTTGAACGTCAGTGTTTGGGTTGAATTCTAAGTTAAGTAATGACATCCTGCACATTGAAAAAAATATATTTATCATGTAATTTTGGTCAAAATCTGTTTCTCAGTTCATGTTGCTCTACTTTATCAAATCATCAATGTCAAAGCCTAGAAGGCAATGTTTCACAGATCATGAGTCATTTCAGGTGAAGGCTTCACAGTGATGATGGCTTTAAGCAACACTATTACATTTGCAAGACGTCTGGTTCTTTGTGGATGACGCTGTCTAAAATGAAAATTCATCTTAATATATCTTGTATCAAACTTACTTGATCCAAGAACCTTTACAAAGTCTGAGGCATGATTCTATATTCAGACATTTATACTCAGGTGCACTCAGCTTTTCCTAATTCAAGAGGCTAATTGAACACCTCGTCTTCCTGCAGAATGATTCTCTCCCTCTAAACCCAGGTTTTAATAAAAGGAATTAAATTCTTCTGTCTCCTGCTGTTATATATAAGGGTCAGGGTAGGAGCAAAAGCACAGGGGCCTTGTTCTTAATGCATTATAGCTGTGCAGGAAAATATCATGTACAAAAAGCATCAGCTGCCCCAGGCATCCCACCCTTAAGGCACACAAACTGCAACTAGGGAAACTTAACTACAGAGTCAAGAGCTGCCTTCACCAACAAGAGCTATCATGCTGGTGCAGAATCATGTCTTTGTCCAGAAGCAGCTGAATATTATGTCCTAGCCTGGGCTGTGATGTTTATGTGGCAGTTAGAAGTTGCACTTTCAGCACACACAGACATTTCCAAACTCTGTTGCATCTGCCCAGCCAGATGCTGAGGTCCAGCAGCCTTTACACAGATGAGCAACTTGAGTATGGACTGAGATTATATACTATATATATATGTGTGTGTATATATATATATATACTGTTGGCTCCACTTGTTACTACTGTCACCAAACTTGCTAAATTAAGTGAGCCTGGAAGGCTGCGCCTACCATGCTGTCACAGCTCTAACTGCTGAACACAATACAGCAACAACAGATTCAGCCTTATGAGTTACTTAGAACTCTGCTCTGTAATGCTATACCTTCCAGGAAAATATTTACCTCTGAGAATACCAGGTACAGGTAGCTTAAGTCTCACCAGTGTTTCAGATCTATAAAAGGTATCTTCCTGCGTCAAGACCTAAAATGAGGAATTTGATAGGTCCACAGCCATGTGGTTTCCATGAAAGTAGATAGCTTCTTACCTTGCTCAGAATCTCCAGTAAATTCCCCAGCAGCCACTGAGTATCCTGTTTAAAGATAAATTATAAGCAAAACACTTGATAAACCATTTCTTTAAAAAAATTTGAAAGTACTATCAGATTTATCTGTTCATCTGATCATCAGAATGCAAATTTTCTAATGTTAGTATACTAAAACTGTGTGGAAAGAAAGAAAATTGTTAATTACATTATTATGACTAAATTAACTGTAGGTCTAAATGTATAATAAATCTATCCCTCTTCTCAAAAAATGAACTTCTAAATCATTAATACTTAATAATTTATCTGAAAAAAACCTCAGGTACAAAGGTGGTTTGGCCTAAGAGCCACTGACACAATTTAGATCTTCATTGCTGTACAATAATGTGTGAATATCCTGTTTTAGCTCTATATGGAAGACAGATTTCCAAAGATGCAATTAAGTACCTCCTGGATTTTTAGTAAACCTCTGACATAAATGCAAAGTAAAGACTTTTGGATTGTATCAGGGTCTGTAATTTCAAATCTATGGGCAGAGATGAAAGGATGCATCTTTGTCTTCAAATTTCACTGCATCTTTTCTACAGTGATGTGAAGAAAACCATGTCTTACATGCAGAGACACACAAACATCATGCAAATTCTTAGACATCAGTACTAATATAATGTAAAGAGCCTTTCTTCTGCTTATTACATAATATCTTCAAACTTACTTTTATCATTGCTTACTTCTATTGTATCTTTTAAATATCAGTAAGAATAGACTTTGTATTTGCAGTACTGTATAAAATACTGTAGAATTGAATTTTCTTTTCTATTAAAAATTGACATAGTCTTCAATTACTTTAAACTCAGTCCATCATCTTGGAACAACAACTACAAAAATATATAAATGGGAAAACTTAGTATTTCTGCTTAATTATTTAAGATCAAATAATAAGAACCATAATAAGCCTTCAAACCCCGCTGCTGTGCATAATAATAAGAACATTCACAATCCCTGAAGTAACTAGCAAACTACTGATTTGTGGTTGTGCTTAACGCAAAACTTGTTTAAATCCTCTCACAACTGTGACGTCACAAATTTAGGGCTTGTTATTGCATTTGTATAAGATCTATGCTTTTAGAACATGACTGACATAGAGCTTAGCTTACCCATGTAAGTGTCATCATATGAGGGTGGTGCCACACCTGTTTGCTTCTCTCGTGCCAGTTTTCTCAGAATATCCTTGAAGGAATAATTTGCAATGATATCCGCAATACTTGCGGTGATTACCTGACCTGGATTCAAACAATTTCATAAATGAACAGGACATAAAGGAGAGCCCATTTCTACAAAACAGGCTGAGAACAGGGCTGAAAGGATAATATAGCACTGATGCAAAGAGTAGACATCTTTTCTCAATCTTTCTCTTTATTACTCTGAAAGTCTCAAGAGTATACATAGATCAACAAACTTGATCTTGAACCATCACGGAAACATCTCCAGACCCATTTCAAGGTGCTGATTCAAACTAAAAAGTCAACCATTTTCAGGTTCAGCTACATTTTGATATTGCACAGTATAAATGGAGAAGACCAATGGAAGCTATTTCTCAGTGGGGAACTCGAAGCTATGAATTCCCTACAATCATTATCAACTAGATTTAACAGCAATGCAAAAACACACATCGATGAGGTTGACAACAGTCAAGTTGGTAGACAGAGTCTGGGAATCAGCTATACCATACATGTCAAAACAGGTTAAAGCAAAAATGCTCTTTTAACCTTTTACCAAATCATGTCAGGTTTTATCTACATGAGAAACTACATCTTGGAAACAACAGTGATGCCACAAGTGAACTAAAAATATATGACGATAGCAATAAAAGGTTGTGTTCAGAAACAAACAATGACAAAACCTTTGAAAATGTTACATTTGCTGTACAAATATTAGCTATTTTTTAAATTGCAGCATTTCTAGGGAAAAAGTTTTGCTTCCTATAGAACCTACATCCTGAATTTTCCCTGACTTATTTCTATGCTCAGTTGCTTGTTAAGCAACTCTGATTTATATTTGTTGAAAATAATGCCAGAGACTGGTTATCTTAAACTGAGAAACCAATGAAAATCTAGAACAATATTTTCCATAATACTTTGTTTCACTTGTAAGATCGAATTAATCAGCCAAATGAACATACCTTGCCAATAAAAACTACCAGGCCCGCCTACAATCAGGTCTCCATTCTACAAAAAGCAGAAGTGAATAAAATCACACATCAAAAGAACAAAACAAAATTAAGCACGTATGGGAAAAACAATTTATATGACCAAAAGAGTAACAGAACCATGATAAAGGAGAATCACCCTATTCAAGGAAAGGATGTAGATGCACAAATGTGCAGGAAAATGTACAGTTAAATAAAGTTAAGATCACCCTATGCACCACCTGAACGAAAGACCTAGCTTTTTTAAAACTAACATAGCATTCTAATTATTCTAATAATAGCATTCTGCCGATTATTTGTAACAAAGCAAAGTCAGCAAAAAAGAGGGTCTTCACATTCAATGAAGCAACAGCAATACTTTATAAATATTATTTTGTTTACATTACAATGAGGTCTTTACTCAGCTATTAATAGTGTGAACAATGATGTAGGTACAGAACCTGAAAACAATGGCAATTATAACAATGCTGTAACAATAGCAGAGATGGTAACAATAGTGGCAAAGTTTATTCTTTGGCCCACAATATTGTTTCTGGACCCTTTTGGCATCTAAGAACAACTAGTTATTTCCCTTAAGCACTTTCACCTCCACAAGAGAACAATCTTACTCAATGATCAGTCTACCTCCAAAAGCATCCTTACAAGCTATTTTAACTTTTAAAAACTAGCTGGTGCCTGGCCATTATTTCCTGAACATCAGGTCTCTGGAAAGCATTGTAAGCAGGATGCACTGAGATGGCACATACAGCACATACCATTTTTCACCTACTTATTTATTAAGATGGACTGAGCAGAGTCAGACTGGAGTGCTACAACCGATAAAAAGGTGCCGATTGCAGTATTTATTTTATTAATGAAACCAGAAAGTTTGAAGCTTGCAAAGGAGCAAAGAACTTGCAACAACTTCATGAAACATTCCATATGCAATAGTATGGGCATAGACTCTCGATCACTGAGACAGTGCTTGAACACTGGGGATATTTCAGAATTACATTTGGTCAAAGTATTTCAGAAGCAGAATCTCACCTTGTAAAAATCTAAGCTGAAACCTGCTTGACAAAAGCCTTGTCCTTCGGGATCTGCATTGCCTGCAATTATGAAAGTAGAAGCATTTTATTGATTTCACAGTGCGTATGGAAGACGGCTTACTCCTGGAGCTGGAAGTCTGTAAATGTAAAACCACCAAAATATGTGAAAAGATGTGTACTATTCTTTTACAAGAGGCAGAGTAAATCAAGACCTTCTACACGACCCTGAACATGCAGCCACCTTGTGAAGATTTTGAAAAACAGGACCAGTTACTTGGTACTTTCTTCTCTCACTGCCAAAGGCAATAACTACCAGGGAATCAGTTTGAATTTGGCTGGAGATACAAACGTAAACAACTTCACAAGAAATCCAAAATGGTCACCGCAGTTTGCTCTGCTGTTAACACAAAAATAAGTGGGGCATTACTAGGGCATTCTCAAAAATTGTTGACATAGCTGATGGGTCAGCAAGGATCAATGTTCAGACATTGATTACATCCTGCTTAGCCATCCTATGTCAAGGGAAAGGGTCACATGTCCCACACAAGGGCCAGCCCCTTAATTGATACACATTTGCTCAATGAGGACTGATGTGTAATATAATTTTGGATGTACATTGGTACATGCAAAAACATCCCTCCATTCTGTCCATTTTTATTTCTAGTCTCCAAATCCTTAAATAATTGTACAAAGTGTTTTGGCATGCATTTTAGGGCTTTCCTATAAGCACTGGAGTGCTGGAAGTCGGCAGAATTGGGAAACTGAGAAGGAATGGACACTTGAACTCTGCCTTTGTCAAAACCCCAGTGAGACATCAGAAGTACATGAAGCAGATCTTATGGTCATCATTTCTTACATGTGCAGCTTCCTTCTGTACCCGGCAAGGATAAGGCTTTAAAAGAAAGACTTGGCAGCATCAATCAGTTTACAGTTACACTACAATGTGAGAAAAAGAAAGCCACAGAATAATACTGAAGATACCTGCATGGATCTCGTTTTGCTCTAAGTGTGCAGATTTTCTGACAGCCCACGAAAAGCATTATTGGGCTAAATTATCACACGTTTGTCATGACAATACAGCTACATGATATGACTGTCTCTAGATCTTTACAGGAAAGAGACCTTTTAATTATGTGAAGTAAGCGTCTACTTTTTCTGTAAAATGTCTATTCTTTCTCAGCAAACTAATCCATGAGAAATTTGAAGGCAGAAGCACACTTTGCAGTAGAAGAACAGTTAACAGGTGTGTTTAGAAATTTGCCCATGTGCACATTGGCAAGAATGCCAGCTGCAATAGCAGGGTCTCTGTACAAGCGGTTTGGTGACAAGGAACCACATTCAGACTTCTCGTGTTATTGGCTAGCACGTACAACTTGGAACAGCTACCCACCTCAGCTAAACATAACAGCATCATAACTTTGCTGTGAGGATTTCCCCTGGAAGGGATAGGTTAGCCCGTCATACTTGCTCTCACACACATTACCTTTAGAAATGTTAACTGATCTGTGAGCGCAGAAACTGCTGTACACCCAGCCCAGTCCAAAGCTCAGTAAAGTCACTGGATATTTCATCCTGATTTTAGTAATTTGGAGCACTGAGGTAATAAGAGTATTAAAAATCATCATAAACACTTAGACATAAGATCCTGATCAGGGTAAACAACTGATTTAATCTTCTGTGTGGAATTTTATGCAGACTTCTAGGTAACTGAATTTGGTTCTAAATATACATGCACTGGTTTGTCCTACTGCCCATGAATTAAGGCCTAAAGATTGCTACCACATCCTCAGAACTGCACAAAGTGTGGAACAGTAGTGTTAATGTGCACGGCTGTCTTCCATGCTGGGAGTCCTTCATTAACGAGCTATTGTAGGTGATACTGGCATGAATGGTCATACAGGCTTGTGTGTTTCTGTGCAGTCTAGTCTTCGAATGGTGATCCTATGATGAGAGATTTATACTCAGCATGAGTGTGAGAAATTGGTTTAAAATGCTGTCTGGTTCTTATCTAGATCTGTTTGCTACATTTTAAAGCTATTTAAATTGAATCAATTATATCTCATCACTATAACTGTATAAGCTTAATTTACTTGATTTCTTTTCTTTCAATTATACAATAAAGCATCCAATTGCAGGCTTTTAATGCCAATTTTTCTTTAAACCCCCATCTAATGCAATAATGTCATACAGTAATCTTCATTCAACCAAGACTTCAGTGAAGACTGAAAAGATGAAAATGTTTGCATGCATTATCAATTCCTTCAACACAAGATTGCTCCTATTAATACTTACTGTTGCGACAAGGTGAATATTCAGCATAGGCACTGAAGTTCTGAATTGCTACATAGCAGGTGCCAACGGGGTCCTTCTCGGGGCTATCTTTAAGGGTTCTCCAATGATATAAGGGAGCACAAGCCTATCAGAACAGAAATGATGTCACAAGTACCTTTCACACACTCAGGCATCTGGCAAATGTAATTTTTACCAGTTTACAAGGATTCCCTCTGGTATTGTAACACTCATGTACCAATGATCATAACACAGTGACAGATGAAAATGCAGGACCTGTGCTTCAGGTATTATAACCTGAAAAGCATAGTCTGATCTTTCACTTAGAGCCCTTAGCAGGTGAAATCTGTCAGAAACTAGAATTCATACTTGCTACATATCCTCTAAGTCTGCTTCACAAGTAATACGTTTGCTCTCTTACTGCTCACTGCACAAGACTTAATCCCACAGTTTAAGATGTGGATTACATACATGTGGCTAAAGACAATCCTACTTCTGTCCTGACATGTCTTAAGATAATGGCCATTGCAGTAGAACTGCTGTGATTCTACTCAGCGGGAGATTTGTCAGGGTGTTGTGTCATATTGTCTATCACAATCATAAGATTGTCTGCCTTTTTATAAACCCCTGGTTCAAATCTTTGGGGAGATGACACAGCTGTAATGCACTGAACAGTCTCTCAGTGAACAGGTTTTTGCTAAACACATTTTGACTAGTGAACTAATATTTAATCTCTCTGTTATGGTAGTGGTATTACAAACATGATAGTGTAAGTATAAAAGATAATACAAGTTGTGTAGGGAGAGATTATATTTTTTGAAAGCAATTCAAATAACTGGAAAAAAAAGCTGGCAGGTATGCAAGTCTTTCTTCATGGATTCCTGTGCCCTAAAACTTTTCAGCTGGTTGGTGGGAAGAGGACACTACCTCTCCATACAACCTTGCCTCTTAAGATACAAACAAATCCTCCATTCATGTCCTATCTCGCCTTACCGTTTTCAGTCAGAAACCTGTCTACCTCTGGCAAGGCACTGTTATTATTCACATTAATGTATAAGCCTTAGTTCTGCAATCAGTTCCAGCTGGATGAACCACTGTGCTACTCAGAGCTTACTACAAAAGAGCTTAAACTCTCGATAAAGGACCAGGACTCTTAACATGTTCCTGCCTAGAAGACCTTACAGATTAAAACATGCCAGAGGCCAAACAGCAGTATTTGTCCTGTAAAAGTGACTTTAAGTACATTTGACAATGAGCTAAATAGATTTAAACAAGAAATTATGTAATAATATAATTCCATAATTCTATAATTTTAATCATAAACATTAACCTAATGCAGTTTACTACCATATTTGTAGTTTTTAAAAAAGTTTCTGGCAGTTTGATTACATTTTCTTTTTCTCTTCTTTCAGTCTACAAAGCTTAAAAGACATGGTTTTCCAGCTTCACTGTTCAAGTTTTTGCTTGAGAAGTGTTGACTATACCTCTGTTTATCAGTTATTAGAAGCAAAACAAAGTTTGGTCAGTACAGATAGACCATATCAGTCGATGATGAGCTTTTCTGCTCATTTGATTAAGATTCAGAAAATGGTGGTAAAAACCAATTCCATTTCAGTTTGTGAACTGCTGTTTACTAGAGTACAAAAACCAAAACATTTTCAGATATTTTTTGAAATTTTACATCGACAATTGACAAAAATGACATAATATTTACTCTTACAAATAGTTGTTTTGTGTAATTAACTTTTAAATAGAACGTTCATATACAAAAGAGTGGTACATGAAGGCACTGAATGAGAAGTTTGAGATGAGATAACACTGACACAATTCTGAGAAAGAATTAACAGTATATGCTGGCTCTGTAACAGAACAGGATGATGTTTTATTCATTACCTGTTTTCATGTCAAAATCCTTTTCTAGGACAACTGCAAGGCATATTATTTAGGAAGAGCATTTCCTTTAGATTTCTTCCATTATGACTACTTCTTAAGTAATAATTGGAAGTTTTAAGCAAATCCCAAGACACAAATTGATTTGCAATTGTAAAAACCAACAAAACTGATGACCAAACTAATTATTCTTATCATAATTACTTCAGTGACATTTTCAGTGTAAGCCATAGTGCATAAATTGTAAATAAAAAATGTCTGCTTATAAGCAGCATCACCACTTCCTTAATAAGCAATAAAAATACTTGCCCCCTGCTGGTGTCCTCTACCAATACAGACAAAATATTCAGTGAAACTGGGAAAGAGACACTTTGACAGCAAACTTGATTTGGAACTTTTTATCATGACTTTTTTGCAGCTGTTTTACCATGACTACGACACAGCTGTTCAAAACAATGTAAATGTTACAAAAGAAGTCAGTGCTTTCTCTTACTAACTGATCTTCAGCACAGGTTCTTGGCTACTGTTATATTCTGCATTTAATATTTCAAATAAAGCTTCATAATATAAAGCGTTTTACAGCATATAGCTATCAGTTACTGTGTATCTCTAAAATACATCCATTACCTGTTAAAAAAAAAAAAAAATCATCATTCACCTCCATGACAACATGGCATTCTGCTGCCACATGGCAGTGGGATCATCTTCATTTGATCAATTCAACCCGATTTTCTACACTGATTTTATTTTCTGAGTGATATACATTATCTGTTTTGCAATTCATGCATAATCATAGTTGTTTCTATAACCTACACATAGAGAGCTAGTAAAGATATACAACTGAGAAAAATAAACATTATCACCAAATGAATACCAAATGCAGAATACTTACCACAACTTTTTCTTTATGAGCTTTGACTGTTGCCCCAAACCACTGATTTGTCTTAAACTCAATAGGTTCCCTGGTGTCATTGACTTTTATTTTCCTGTTGTCTGACAAAGAAAGAAGCAGTATGTTGACAGCTTATTTTAAAAAGTATTACCCCGTGAATTACAGACACAAGTGAACAAACTAATGGATATATTACACCGCATCTACCATCATCATCCCACCAGCTTAACAGGAAAAGGAAATTCTAGTATCATTTAAGTTTTTCACTGAAAACAGCTTAAATTCACATGTGAAAATTCAAAATAATTACACTTAAACTTCAGAAAAAAACTTGGAAGAAGAAACCCTGTGTCTCCTCCTGCCACATAAAAGTTTACCTGGAATTTATACTGAAGAATGAAGAAGAATCTACAAAAATAAATGAAAAGCCCTAGAAAGTTTTCTCATGTGTAGTAGAAACTTTACATGCAAATAGCATGTTCCATAACTAGTTTTTGTCAAACAAATCACATTTCTCAGCATGCATATTCGAAGACCAACATTATAGATAGCAAAGGACTTAGTTTTTAACAGAATTACATGTGTACACACTGTCACAAGAGACAGCTTCGTAATGTTGCTTTATATATACTCTTGCAGATGTCAGCATAAGAGAAGCCAACTGGGCAAAGACTCAGGCCAATTATAATGCATTTCAGGTTTTAATAAAAAGCAGACATCCCTTCCTTTCACCCTCAGTTCTCTGAAGTAAACTGATTTCCCATATGTTCGTGGGCTATGCTCTTCCCTTACCAGTCATTCCTAATGAACTTCTCAATTTATATATAAGCAGGGCATTACTCCTGCCCCCTTGTATCTGCATTCTCTTGTTTGTTTCTGGTTTGTATCAGGAGGGATTTCACAAGAATCATTCCTTTTTATTCACTGTGAGTGAAAATAAAACTATACACTGTGTACCTTGGAATGTAGAAAAAAACCACAATGGCCGATTGTATTCTATGGCTTTACATACACTTTTAAAAAACTAAGGAACAATGCAGTCAACACTTTAAGAAACCAATACTTCCCGGGATTTGCCAGACAGTGATAGAGGAGATACCTGGACGCGTTTCTAGCATGTTGGATCCCTAGTTACTTCAGCTCATGATAAACCCATGAATGTTAAAGACATAAACTGAGTTAGAAAGAAAAATGCATTATATCTGGAGAACAGGGTACTCTAGCTCCGTACTTTTTCTAATAAACATGAAGGAAAGTTGAAAGAGAATGAATTTGTGAAAGCTTGAAGGTCTCTGAGAAAATATCTTCATACAAACATTTGTTTCTGTGTTGCAGCTATTCCAGAAGAATATTTAATTTCAAAAATTCAGGAAGAATAATTGAAAATCACTCTAAAAATATAAATTTAAAAAAATGTATTTTATTTAAGTTAGGCCTAAACTGTAAGAGTGTGGGGACACACTCTTTGACACACTACATTGGAGGAGCTGCCAGCTTCTACCTAGTTGTTAGCAACACCACTTTTGATTATTTTGTCCAGTGAAGTCAGGCCCTCTCAAACTTTAAAGTTTCAGGGGTTTTTTTCTTTTTTTATTGCTCCAGCAAGGTTAAACATGATCAATGACCACAGATGAGATCTTGATAGAAATAAAGCTTTTGAAGCTTGAAAATCAGCGATGGTCAGCTTACACCAGCCAACATTAGTCTAGTTCTGAGGACACTCCCAACCAGCATTCCATTTTAAAAACAGCTTACATTTTCAATCAAAACAGAATACTACTGGCAAAGCGTAGAGAAGATGTTAGGTTTAATTTATGTTAAATTTGAGATGTTAGGTTTAATTTATGTTAAATTTGAGATGTTAGGTTTAATTTATGTTAAATTTGAGAAGATGTTAGGTTTTAAAACTAGGACAAACATTTGTAGGATTTATAAAAACCGTAACTGAATTTACAAGTAAATCGGCAAGAACTGTACATACACATACCCCCATCCTGCTTAGTGGCATGTATTAAATAATCAGTAAAGTATCACAGGTAGACAAATTAATAAATAGTTTTCTCTAGTTAAAAAATAGTTAAATCTCTTTTGACAGAAATTCTCTAACCACTTTTGTCCAGAATCCTTGCTGGAGCTATGGAGTCATAATCCCAGTTTCTGACGTTGTGCCTTAAAACACAGTTTAGTCTTTTGTATATTACAACCAACCAGTATTTCAGATTGCTGGGAACCAGCTACTGCTTCACTTGTCTAAATACATGTGGACTGCCATTACTGTGTCCTGACAGCAAGGCTCTGAATGAAGCCATTGTAAATGTCCACTTCTGAGCTAGGCATCCACTTATAACAGAGGACATGATCTAAGGCACAGTTATTCTCCTCCTAAAGCAAACATCTGAGAAGGTCAGAAGAACCATGGCCTAAAAGTACTTAACTGGTTTTTTTTACCAGCTGTAGATAGCCACAGATTATTAGAGTAGACTCAGATGAAAATTTAGACAAATTACTCAGACAAATCCCAATCCAGTTTAAAAAAAAAGTTGGTATTTCTGTCTTTGGTACACCCACCAAAACTGTGTTATCTAAGTGTTTAAAAAATAACTTGACTGTATCCTGACAACACCCTTATATGACAGGGTCATATATCTCTCATACACCATCTCATATCAGTCATATCAGAGTCATATATCTCTCATTTATTCTTATTATTTATGGGGATCTGAGGCCTATGGGCTATATCTGAACTGTACCTTACTCACAGGCTAAGTTATATTTCTGTGAACAGCAAAAACTTGGCTTAAATTCAAGCTGCATTCAAATGTCTGTTCTCTTCTGGAAAAGAATGCCTGGCCCCTTTTAGGAAGGAGTCCAGGCTATCTTGTATCATGATACGTGACACTAGTGCAAGGATAGCTAGAATACAAGGCAGCAGCTGGACTGGGCGCACAACGCCTGAGCCTGTCCAGCGACTGGTCCAGCGAGTGCCTAAGAACCAGCTGGATTACTTCAGAGCCAGCCCAGAAGCTGTTCCAGATGGTCAACAGGCTGGATGACTTGCACATTTGGCTTGAAACTCAGCCCTAGAGTCACTCTTAATTGTACTGCATAAGACTGTATTGCAGGCTAAGGCCCGGACAACCTGGAGTATGCAAAGAGCAGAAAGATGTATAGATTTAGGTGTAAGACCATCCTTAAATTGCATTTCAGCAACCCAAAAGCATCTTATTTTCTCCTGCAGGAGCCAAGACTTCTATATACTGGTACTGCCCCCCAACCCAGCTGCAGAAGCAGCTCTGGATATGGTGAAACATGATTTTCAGTGTTCCTTCACCCAGTCTTTCAGACTTGAGGTACCTACGGGTTACCAAAAGTAAAAAGACCCCTTAAACCAAAGCAGCAGACGGACAAGTGGAAAAATTTGAATCCAGACAGTAAAACGCAGACCTATATAAAGGACAACAGTGCAGAGATTCATTTTTAGGAATTAAAGCTTGAACCTGGAGCAAGTATTAATGCAACTCCATAATTTGCACGCATTAGACTAAATCTGGCACTTTCTATGGGGATTGGTGTCCTCTCAGTCACTGAGTCAGCACATAATAAACTGTTTAACAGGCATGAATCAAACATTACTCTTACAAGTATTTCTTTGTTGTCATAATCAGGAACTGCATAAGAAACAGATATTTGCAAACAGATAGTGGTTCATTGTGGTTCACACAGCTTTTGAAAACTAAAAGTAAAAACTTCAGCATCTACCATAACTTGAAAATACTCAAACGATCAGAAGCAAATAAAAATATTTTAATCAAACTTAACACAGGAAAACAATACTTCTAATCAAAACAATAAATCCAGTTATGTAATATACCTGCAACTCTTCCAGGTAAGTTCTAACCCTTCAGGAAGTTTGAAAAGTACTCTGTTTACTTGCTCTGTCTATGCTTGCCTGTATGTACTGGGTAAAAACAGCTGGCCATTAACCAGGCATCTGCAGCAGGCTCAGAGACACTCTGCCCTCTAATCTGTATCTACTCACACTACCTCCATGATGGCAAATCCCTTTCAAATACCTGGTTTGATACGTGTGTCTGTGTGTATGTATCTACGCACATCTATAGAGAGAATATAAAATGAAATATATATACTTCATATATTTATACATAAGTATATATACACAGGGGTGAATAAACACCTCAACCTATCCATATTTATACAAAATGGGGATACAAATATGCAAAACAACATTTGGAATGCTATGTACAGTTTTGAGATACCAGTGGGTGTTCAGCCTGAAGAAGAGAAAGTAGATATATTTGCACCTAATCCTGTGTTCAATAGGTAGAGAAAAAAGAGCCAAACTCCTATTTCAGGTACACAGCAAAAGGAAAAAAGGCAAAAGACACAAATTACAGCAAGGGAATTTCTCATCAGACACAAAGAAAATACTCTTCACCGTGAGGGTGATTAAGCACTGGAACAGATTCCCCAGAGAGGCTGTGGAATCTCCATCCTTGGGTAGTTGCATAACTTGTCTACACAAGGCTCTGAGCAACCTCATTTACCTTCGAAATCAGCCCTGCTGCATCATTAGGGCCCTGCCTTACAGGAGGGAAGAGAGAGGAAAGGGTTCGTACTGGCACACATCATCCCATATTCTAGAAGTGAGGGAAGAGAGGGGACTTTGTCAACCCTATCACCATGGCAGAGTGATATTTTGTTGTCACTACCATGAAAAATTCCAATCACACCAGCCATAACTAAGCAAAGGTAATTCAGCAACATTCACAGGGTCATTGATATTAGACTCTCAACAGAGAGACAGAATACAAATGCAAAGTAAAAGACTATGACCTGGGGAACCAAGCCAAGCAATTGCCTTCCACATTGATGTTGGGGGAAAATGAAGTCTGTAGTATTTAGAGACAGTAAGGACATGCAAAATCCTTGCATGTTGAGAAGGGCTGCTTCTATTTTTAGATTTATCTGATGCTGAAAACATCTGTTTAATTTCTGGTTCTTATTGTCCCTTAGATGCTATTTATATGAGTTATTTTAATTTAATAGATCATATCTAGACAACTTTATTTAGATTTTCATGCCACAAATCAAGAAAAAAGAATCATCAAACCCAACAGGATTTTTTCCCTACGTACAATCTGATCAAAAACAAATTAATACCCCAGGGCTTGAACTAACAAAGCTAAGAGTATTTTCTCCCTTCTTTAGATAAGGCTGAGACTTATAAAAGAAACCCATGAGGGTCTATTATAAATCAGAAAGCTACAAGTGAACCGTGAGGCACTAGATAAGGTCTTACTGGCATAGTGGACTGAAATGTGTCAACATTTTGAAGTACAAAAAAGTTCTCCCGCAGCACTTTCTCTTGAGATGCAAATTCTGTTTTGTAACAGGATTCTAAGCTTTCCTTAGAATCTTACCATCTCTATAGCTAATGAATTTTTCATGTAACTAAACCTCTGAGTCCCAGAATACATCCTTTCCTTACACAGTATCTGGGTTCTGTTATGATCAGCTCAACCGCTGGCCAGATAAGCCCATGGTTTTTATCAACTGCATGCTTGGCCAGAACTGATCTACATCCCTCTTCCTATTCCTCTTCAGAGGAGAAACAACTTCTCCTCCAGCTGGTTTAGAAAAATATAATCTACTTTACTAAAACTGGTAAACTTAACTGATAGCAAAGACAAAACCCCCATGAGTTCCGGAAACTTAGAGGATGTAGTATCTAAAATTCTGCCTTTAGAAACTAATTTAGAAAGTAAGAACTTGTTGCAGCCTATTAAGTGTTACAATCAAAAGTGACCATTATAATGAGTCTCTGAAATATGAACTATTAGCTTTTTACCAGATTCAAACACAATAGGGTGCTCCGGGGGAATTTAAGTTTGCTTCTGTCTACAAGATGCTTTGAGTGGTTCAGGAGTTCCGCAGTTAATGAACCGGGGCTTTAGTCATATTGCTCTCCTGCTACCTCTCCTGGCAGCTGAACGGAAGAGCACCTCGTTTAAACACAAGGACTTAGTAATTCTACCTCAAAGCTAAAGCAGAAATAGTCATTGTACACCTCATTTTGTAATGGAGAAACTGAAAAGGACAAGTTAGCTTTGTGCAGGTGAGAGAAAAGACAGATCTCAACTCGTTAATACAATGCCAATGCTTGTTCCCCTGTCCTCTCGTTGAGTTTCAAAGAGTATGGCAGCCTTACACTCCAACGCAACAGGACAGATTTACAGAACAGAGAAACACTGCCCTTCAGCCTGTATTTCCCAGAGTAAGGGGATACTAAAAGCCAGTCCATTACACATTTTCTCAGTTACCTGCTGCAACAGACCTGGTTAAAGCACCAGCTGTGCTCTCAGGGGCAGTGCTTTCAGCTTCTTTGCAGAGTCTTAGATTTAGGGAGCTTTAAAGAACTGCAAACATGGGACTGCACAATCAGTGCGTATCAAGAGCAGGAACACAGAGAGCTCCTGCTAAAGCCCCCTCTTGGCTGGAGGCCATATCACTGGCTAACCCACATGTCTGGTTACATGACCTGTGTCTGGATGGGTCATCCCACTTCCTACAGCACATCAACAATTCATCCTCATGCCGTCCTCTGCCCCCTTTCCCTTGTCAGGAGCAATCTGTTTCATCAATAGGATTAATTATTGATGTTTGTTTGCAAGTAAATCACCTTGTTGCGTTAGAAATCTCTGGATTAGCTACTCTGAAGAACACAGGTGACTTGAGCAATTAGTGACAATCTGGGAGAATTGCCTGTACATCAATTTCAGTTAGGTGGTATGACTTCTAGGAATGGGCCACAGACACTGCGGCACCTCTACTAACTCTAACTAAGATACCTTCTCAGCAGAGTAGTTTAGCCCACGGACATTTCCACATTAAAGCAAGTTATGCAGTTGCTTATAGCACTTAGACCAGCTTGAACATCCTAACCTATCACAGTGCCATAGAGGTGGTTTCAGGAGTAGTCTTGGTTTTGAGTATCAGTGCTAGTATTAAGGAAACCAGTCTGTATTTGACAGATAGAACAAGGCATTTTGCAGTAATGACACATTTTTAAAGGCATTTTAAGATCTTTCACTGGGAATTGAGTGAATACTGAGTGTTCCTGTTGAGTATACATTAGTAGCAAAAGGCAGCGTCTACTCTCTCATGTGATCTTAGTTCCTGAGAAAAAAGGAGCAAGAGAGCTTCTCAAACCATATGGACCTGTCTTTTGTAGTTTAAAGCTCATGTGAGACAAAGAATGGAGTTTAGTCCTGAGTGTCACAGCCTGTGTGTGGCAGGGAGGTTAGCTGCACCTTGCCAGTGACTCTGGTTGCAATCCTTGCAGCATCAGGATGTTACTTCCAGTTAGCCTTAGCATTTCTATCCTCCCTTCAGGACTCTATGGCATGCAGGATATAGAATAACTGTCTTTAAATTAAAACTTCAGTTAGTTTAAAAACAGAAAGATATTATTCAGAGAAAATCAAAGCTTGTCAACAAAACAGCCTCTACAGGACCAAAGACCATCCTGTCTCACTGCTTACCATCATAATATTAACACAAGCAAGCCTATGTTTTTCACTAAGGCGTCTATCACATACTCGGTTCCCTCACATCACTTTCTGGAAAAGGGGCCCCTCTATCTAAAGCAATACATGCTTTACAAACTCAACATGTTCTTTTTTCTCCTTCCCTTCAGGAGCATGTTCTTGTTCATCATTGCCTCTTAATAAGACTTAAATGCTTGTGGAGAGATTTTTTTTGTTTTTAGTTTGTTATACTTCACAGTCCCATAACAAGGTGTATCTATCCATTTGTTCAGTAAACATCTCAGTATCTGTAAAACACAGGATAACTATAAATTAGTACAGCGCAACTCCACACCTATAACACCATGACAGTGTCAAGAATCTTGACTGAAGACATCACAGTGAAGGACTGAAGTTCTCACTATTTTAATTTAGTAGGACTAAGATATTAATAGTATCCTCAGCCTAGGCCATATTGACCACCATCAGTGGTCCACCCTGGCCTCCAGTCGGGAGATTTGGAGACACACCATACATAACGCTGCTGCCTCCTTTGAGAGCACGTGTAGAATCAGTCTCGAGGAGAAAAGACAGCGCAGAAAGAACAGTGCCTCAACTACACCACCCAAGGAGACCTTCTGGCGTGCTCTTTGCAACCGGTCTTGCCTATCCCGCATTGGCCTTTTCAGCCATCAGCGCGCTTGCAGCAAGCGTGGGTAAAGCCCTGCCCAAATCTTTGTCCGCTAAGCCAAGCCATGATGAATACAAATTACACCAAAGCATTTGCAAATGGAGGAACGCTTCTTGAAATTAGGTCTACTGTTCTTGTGGAAACACTGAAATAATCCATACAGTTACATAGGAGTCTTACCAACTAGGCACCCACTTACACACTTACTTGTGTCAGTGAAATCCAAATAACATCCAAGTGCACTGTATGTTCCCTCCTCAGTGGCAGAACATAGCTTATATCGAATGCAGCATACCTGAGCTTCCTTTGTGTACCCAGCCCTCAGAAACGAAAGACATGGAGTCCTCACAGTCATAAATAATTTAAGCCAGTGGTTTTCAACCTCTTGGATTTGTTCATTTCTTGAATTTTTATGTTATAGTGGAAATTTCATGGTTTCTGTATCTGCAGCAATTTCACGTATCTAACTTGGGATATAGTTTATGTGAATCTGCTTTTCTTTTACAAATTCTTCAGAACTTAGAAGTCCTCCATTGAATTCTTGTGGATTAAAAATACTGATTTAGTGAATTTGTTGCGTCACACTGCCTTTTAAGTGTTACATCATACATTCCCTTTCTTTCCAGTTCCACTCAGCTTTTACTTCTGATCTCAATTAAAAATGCTTTCAATTGTTCAGTAGTTTTGTTTAATTGTGCTTAGTGAATCTAACTGAAAGAGCTGATATTATTTGGTTAGAGTCCAGAAAAAAGTACTTAAAAAAAAAAGCAGCTTTGTATAAAAATGCATCAGAATGAAATCTTCCAGCTCTGTAGCAGACTTTGTCATTTTTCTGTTTTGTTTCAGAAAACATTCCCAAAGCTTTCCAAGACTTTCAAAATGTCCTATGAGACACGAATGCTAGAGATGAATTTCCAGTCTTCTAACAGTTACTGGGTGTTTTTGTTTTGGAAGAAAAGATAATCTTGTAGTTAAGGAACTGAAGGTAGAAGATAAAATGCTGAGTTAGTTAGCAGTGTCATCGACAACTTCCTATATGATCTCTGACATCCCAAACTGACATTTTTTTGTTTATCAGAATAAATATAAAGTGTGAATATAAATATAAAATGGGAAGAGCAGCGCTTCTGAGTGATGAAGGGATAACGAGTACAATGTGTCTGTGCAAGAAAGACCCCTAAACTGACAATACCTTTCATACTTACTCAGGACTATCTAAGTCCCACTAGGCATACAGCGGCCAAAGGCTTTGAAAGGAATTGTGAGTAACGGACTATTTGAAACAGTGTCATCTAGACTAGAGCTCATGTGGACTGCTCTGTTTGGGGGATGTGGTGGTGGGACAGTGGAAGAGATGGAAAACTGGCTCCTTTTGGAGAGAAAAAAATGGCATGAAGTTTACATCCATACTTCAGCAAAAAGAGTCATCTAAGGTGTATTGCAGCTGCCCTTTATGTTGCTGTCAATGAAGAATGGGTGCCGATACAACCTAAGCAAACTTTCCAGGGGACCCTGCCTATGAGGGCAGCTGGCCATTGCTGAAATGGGCAAAATTACATTTTTACTGCCCTTGCTACTGGAATTAGACAGCTAATGATAACACTGCAAAAACTGCATACACTGCAGTCCCTCCTCCAAGTACATTTGCACTTACACAGAAGGCTCTCCGTGGCTTAACTTCAGCTGTCTACAAGTCAGGCATCTATAAAGAGGACACAAACAACTGTAGACTGAATGAAACACACCTCAAGCTGAGCAGTTGTGTCATACAGTCCAAAGCCTTGTTGATAAACTTATAAGCCAGTATTAGTGCCTTTATTGGAAACACAGTATCTTCAAAACAACATCTCTGCCAAGAGTAAGGGGTTGTCCTGAGTCTCTTTAGTAGTCTTTTCTGGAGTTTCCCACAGGAACACCAGATGTCCTTATGGGTTTCATCACTAGGTTTTCACTAGGAAACAGCTGGAATTTTCATTTGGTCTGTAAGTTTTCTAACTGAACCTGAAATTAATTTGTATAGATAATGTATTTCACTTGTTACATGAACTATCTAATAATAAAATGGAAATACAGGAATATTTCTGGTTTTACATTCAAGACATATGCTGAGGGCACATTTACAATAAAAATATTGTATGCATACAGTCTATATCTGTACATTCACATTTATATATAACCACATGCTCTATGTAATATTGCATGTCCAGGTAGCCACATACACACAGAGGACCTATCTCTTACTATGTTTTGATGAACGCCAGCATGAAGGGAGAGTCATCCTGAGTAGAGTTCCTAGACACCAAAATCGCAAAAGGATGTATGGATGGCTGAAGCTTGAAGAGGTAAAGAACTGCACTGTTTACTTGCTACATTTAAGTAAGATCTTCTAATGAAATTTGTGCTCTCAGAAAAAAAAGAATTGTATTGTGTTCACATTTGAATAAACCACAAATGTTAAGATTAAATATAACCTAAAGAATTGTAACTTCTGCTTAATGATTAAACTGTAAAAGTGCCTAAATAAAGCCAATCAGTTTTGAAGTCCCCACAAACACTAAGCTTAAATTATTTTCAGGACCTATAAAAAGACAACAGAAAACATAAACAGCCTAAACTGTTTAAAACGTGTGTTCCATCTAATTAAATAAGAAACATCTGTCCTGGGATTTTGGAAGTGGATATAATCCAGCCACATTGTGTCTGAATCAGTTTGCATCTAGCTTCCAATATTCTGAAATAAAATTCTTGCTTTCTAAAAAAAAATTAAATAAGTATGCCACACAAGGCACTCCATCCATCTGAACAGACAGAAAACCACTTGCTGAAAATAACAGCAAAGACTAGTAACCCAGTGATTTCCAAAATTCAGAGAAATGTGTGAGTCAAGAGTTTTGGGGGGTTGCCTTCTGATAACTCAAAAATAAAACTGAATATTTTCAAAATGAGGAATCTGCCACAAACTTCTTTCATTAAAAGATCAGAAAAAGAAAAGGAAAAGAAAGAAGCAGTTATTAAGACGAACTACGCACAGATCCTGAAGGTCATACTCCTGTTATTTCTCTGGGGACCATTAAACGCTTTCCTGCAAGAGCACATGGATACGGACTGCCCGGAGCGGGATTTCTCTAGCGAACTGCTTACTCAGGTGGAAGTGACACCACTAACGCGAGCGCGGAGGAAACTTGTGCCGAAGGGGGACCTGAGCACAACAGAGCAACACACACAAGGCTGCGCTACGAGATTCAGCGCTTTACTTACTGGTGTTATCAAAGGGTATCTGCCTGCACTGAGCTGCGGGCCAGGCGCAGTAGTACACCGCTCCTCCTTCCACTATGTCTGGTTGCGTGGTGTTGGCCTTGGGAGCTCCCACCAGGACACTGACTCTGCGAAACACACCGGGAGGTCACCGGGGCGATCAGGACCGACGGGCGGCGGCTGGACAGGGGCTGTCACCTCGGTGACCGGCCCGAGGCCGGCGGGCGGGACGTCGCCG
>NW_010414574.1:0-6232 GCF_000710305.1 Buceros rhinoceros silvestris
CCCTCCCCCCTCACTGGCGTGGCGAACCATTGGAAGGGGGGTGTTTGTTTGTAAGCGGGGATCGTTTCGATCGGGAGATTTTAGGTGTAACTGTATACTTTTATCTGTTCTCCCTTTATCTCTTTCTCTCCCTTTTCCAGTCAGGTTTAACTTCGAAAATGATTTTATTTTGGGGGCGTTTTACTATTAAACTTTTTCTATCCTTTTTATATGTAGTCTGTGTGTTATCATTTCCTTTGCCCAGCTAAAGCCTTACTGAGCTCATTAACGTACTGATAAGCCGTTAACAAGCATCAAAAGTTTCTCTTGTGTGTGCTTTGCTTTTCCAGCCCACACACTGTTTTGTTGCATCCCTTTCGGTGGGAAACAGCCCCCCTTTTCAATCTGCGACAATCATCCTCCTTCATATTGCTTTAAATGTTCAACCTGTAACCAGAGTAATAGCATGTATACTCTGTAGTTTTAATGCTCTTTGCCTCAACGTTAACTTTGTGTGTATGTTGAAAAGATGCCCTAAACTTCCTAATGCAAAATAATTTTATTTGTGGGCATATGGGAGTTAAACTTTCTTTCCCTTACAGTTTTCATTAGAGAGAGGCTTACTGGTACCATGGCAGAATGCTCAAATAAGCATTTTAATGTTGAATAAAGGTCAATGCACTGGAATTTGAAACCATTAATCCTTTTGCTCTTAAAGCAGACAGAACTTTTACAGACTAAATAATGCATTTGAATAGTAGACTCTTTAAGTTCTGAGGAGAAACATACCTTCTAATTACTCAGATTTCTAGAACTTTTCATCTTTGTTGTTTTAAACAAAATAAATTTTGTTGGGAGGAGGGCGGTGGGGGATATGTGGGGTTTTTTTGGTTTGGGTTTTTTTTTTTTCATTGTTCTGGTGGGAAAGGATATTTCTGAGTTCACAGAAGTGGAAAAAGAGTCTCGAGTGTATGAAAAGACCATGTGGAGACAATGCCAGTACTCTCAGTGAGCAATAATTCTATCAGTCTATGGGTGTTGAGGCCCTCCTGTTCAGAGGAAAGGAAGTTCAGGCTCACTTTGAATTAATTTCTGGACTTTGAACAGTTGTGGCAGCCCTCTAGGACATCACAGACTGTGAAGTTAAACCTTCATTGCCCTGTGGTGAACTTTTAACCTATGTATGACTGATACATGTCTTTTGGGAAAGCATCTAGTCTTGATTTCAAGTTGTCAGGAAACAGAGTTATCTACTGCTTCCTTTGATAATTTGTTCCAGTGTCTGATTACTCTCACTGTTAAAAACATAAATCTGATTTTTGAGTTGAGTTAGTCTTGGATTATGTGTTTATTTGTTTTCCTCTGGAAGCTGATTTTTTCCTATGAGATTAAGAAATCATTTCTTGGGGGTAGGGGAAGGGCAGAGAGGGGAAATTAATGGTAAGGCAACAGATTGTAGTACTTGATTCTCACTTCAAGACATTTTGTTCAACCCTCAAGTGTTTTCTGTGCCTTAGTGCTGAGTCTCTTGCAATCTCTTAACATCTTTTTAAAACTATGGGTTCTAGATTTCCAGAATTTTATTCAGTTTTACAAATACTACATTTATAAAAATGAGGTATTTAATGCTATTCATTGCTCCCTGAACAGCATGGGCAAGGATTTCATTGCTGGGATGTTTCAGTGGGGCTCATGGAATCACAAGAGTGAGAAGGACTTTTGGGTAATCTTGATCACCCTTTCTGCGCGGCAGGATCAGTGCTTACTCTGGACAGATTTCTGTGGTATTTCTGACAGCTTTTTCCAAGAGTATTCCGGAACTTCCACAGGCAATCTGTCTTCTCTACACTGTATTGCTTCTTACTACTTGACAATTTTTTACCTAAAATCTAGCCTCAATCTCCCTGGCTGCTCTTTAAGTCATGTATGTCTTGCCCTATCTAACATCAGCACATAGAGCAGATCAGAAGCTTTGTGGTTTGATTGGTTGTGGGGGTTTTTTTGGGGGGGTTGTTGTTGGTTCTTTTCTTTAGCAACATTTTACTTATATCCATATTTCTTTTTCTTCTTTAACAACCCTAATTCTTACTCACAGTGTTATTTTCTATGCAATAAATTTCTTCTGGATTATCACCAGTTGATCCTCAGTTTTTGGAGGTGCAGTTGCTCAGACTGGATGAAATGATGCAGCAGTAGCAGTGCTGAGTAGACAGATTCTTCTGTGACTTGCAAGCTCTACCTAATTTTTCTCCATTTCAGTAGGACATTTGTCTTTCTTGGAGCAGCATATTGTTGATTGATTATCCAGCTTGTGATCCACAACAGCTTTTAGTTTTCTACAGAATGGCTACCAAGTCACTGATTTTTTCCATCCCAAACATATAATTGTCCTTGGTTTAACACAATACTTTGCATTTATTCCTACTGAACAAGCACTATGGCTTCCACATCAGATCTTTAAATTCTCCAAGGTTATTCTGAATTCTGGTCTCCTGTCCAGTGTATTTATAATGTCTTCAAGTAGGATATTGTAACAGCAGGTATGTTTGTGATGCTGTTTTCTAGCTCATTAATCAAAATACCAAGTGCTACCAGACCTAAGTCTTGTACAGATTCTCTGACACATCTTTCCATGTTGACTCAAACAACATTGCTAACTACTCCTTGAGTACGATTTTCTGACTCATTGTTGCACCTGCTTTGTACTCTTTTAATCTGATCATGCTTCCATGGTTTGCTTAGAAGATTATTGTCTAGAAGAGGATCAAAAATAGTCATAAGTACACATGACATCTGATGCTCTTCCTCTGTCCACAGGCCTGTTACCCTGTCAGGGAAGAAAATTGCATTGCTTTGACACGATTGTTCTTGGCAAAGTCATGTTGGATGTTATACACGTCCTTGTTACCTTCCAGGTGCTTATGAAGAGTTTGGCTGTCTTTCCAAAAATTGAAGACAAACTGATTGGCTTCTTTCTTTTTTCTTTTTTTTTTTCTTTCTAATCCTTTAAAAAAATATATATTACACTTGCCCTTTTTTTCGTTTCCCACTTTCTCCATTATCTTTTCTAAATTCTCAAGATAAGCTCTAATGACTTTGAGATTCTTTCTTAGCTCCTTCAGTACTGTTGGATGAAGTCATTAGACTTAGCCCATTTAAAAGAATCCAACTTACCGAAGTACTCTGAGTATTGTACCTTCCCTATTGGAGGCTCAAGTCTGGCCCTTTGTCAGTGACATTAATTGTGATAGCTACGTGACTGCAATTAACCTTATAATAGACTGAGGAGGAAAAAAAGATATTAATTAGTCTTTTTGGCACCAGCTGTCATGTTCTTAAGGAGTGGACTAGCTTTTTCCTTGATAGCGCTCTTATTGGAGTATCTGTAAAGTGCTTTTTATTACCCTTCATGTCTCTAGATGTTTGCATCTATTACATATAATCTCTTTTGGAATTTTTTTACTTTTATCCTTACCAGATGGGTAGTTCCTTTCCATTACTGTGTCAGTCCTTGTTCTGCAGGAGTAGCCTGTGTTTTATTTATAAATGTATGATTTCATATTTCCTTGCATCTATATCAGAGTTTGACCTGGCTCAAATAACATAGTGACCCAGTTTCTATGATCAGCCCGTCCCTCATCACCCAGCTCTCCAGCTGTCTGTCTCATATGTAGATGACAGGTGTAGTACATCCACCTTTTCTTCGATTGAAAGACTAGACGGTGTTAGGGTAATACCTAATTTCGTAGTTTTCTATCAAAAACATCTGCATTATATATTAATTCTTTAATTACTAGTTCTGGGGAATTTCCTTTAATTAGCACTTCATGTGTTGAACATATGCTTTATTGAATTTCTGGAATTACCAGTTTTTAAATCCTAGTGACATCTTTTATTAAGTCAAAACCTTCAAGAAATATTTCTGCAGAAATCAGTTGCATTTCTTGCCTGTACCGAGATTTTTATAAAAATGGAAATCAGATTTCCAGAAGCAGAAATGAGGAAAAGGAAAGGTGGGGTGGAACGGCTGGATTAGGATGAGTAAATGACTTATATAGCGATACACAAAACATCCATCTTATCCATGACAGAATATGGAACTTTATTTGTGAAACGGGGGAAAAAATTGAGAAAGGACAAGAAAAAGCCCTCTGTATGTGCAGCTTCCTTTCAGGAGTGTATTTTCTTAATGTCTCCTCTGTTGGCTTTCCTGTTATTGTAAGATTCTCTGATACAGAGATGCAAAGCCCCACGAAATGTAGGTCCTTACGCTTGCATCCACAACCTGCCACAGGAAAACTCTTGAGCCCATGGAGTTCCTCCTGTTCCTAGCCCTTGAATCTAATCAGTGCTTTGGATGGTGGTTTCCGTTGTTTCAGTGATCACACTTTATAATGCGATACTATTGCTTTTGACGTTTGTATTGAATGAAGGGCAGCTTCACAGGGGTCTATGCTCATAGATCAAAGACAGATTTGCTAGCTGTCACCAGCCCTGTCCAATATAATGGTATGCATTGACAATTATGAGACTAAATGCATTGTGATTGTTTATAGATCATTTCTTGATTTAAGCAATTCGAGTAGCTATAATATCACTGGAAATACAACAAATATAAAGAGGGAATAAAAGATTTGATTAATTTTGTGAACTAACGAGATAGGCCATTTGCTTACAAGGAAACCTGAAGGTTAGTCATTCACACAATAACAACAATCAGCCTTTGTAAGATCATATTACAGTTAATTGAAGAAGGCAAATTCCAAATGAGAGTCATCCATTACTTCTGTGTAGCCTTGTTTATTACATGACTAGATCTGACTAGTCAGTTAGGGTTTCCTCATGTAGAAATGTATTTCTCTCCATATTTGGGGGATGGCAGCGAATGTGGTTCTGTCACATTTCATTACTTTAGACTTTACTCTGTTTCATTTCAGTCTGCAGTAGGACTGCTCCTGAAATGGGATTATTGACCCCTACCATTGATCATGCTGCCCCAGTGTATGTGCGCGTGTGTGTATGCAGTTAGTACTACTATCAAAATATGAACATCTGAAGGTAAAAAAAAATACATGATCTGCAGTGTAAATAATATCTATGGATCTTTCCTTTCTCTTTTATCCCTCCTTTTTTCTAAGGCTAGCTTAGTCTGTCAGCAGGATGAAAGGCAAAATTGCTACACTTGTGCTAAATTTCCCCTGAGAAAGTAAATGATGGACAAGCCTCCAAGGACAGCCCAGAAAGAAAAGGATAAGATATTGATGTGCACTGTACCTCTCACTCTTTCTTCCTTGTCCCACAATTGAGCACTCCTTCAATGAAAAGTTACGAGTTCCTTGTTAAATTGAATTTCTCTCCTCCTTGTCTCACAATTTATTGTGATGCTGAAAATTTTATAACTTGGTAAAAACTGGCAACAGCCTCATTTGTCCCCAGAAAAGGCTATCTGTGTTTGAATAGCTTTTGAAACAGAGCTGTGAATGCTCACACTTAAAGACAGATAGTCATGTCAGTTCCCAGTTTATAGGAACTTTTTTAGTTACTGTATTTTTTCATCCATTTTAAGCATTATGCTTTTGGAGGTGGGCATGGAGAGGAAGGAAGGAGATGGAAGGAAGATTGGTGGGGAAGAAGAAGATGTAGAATGGCAAGTCAGTATTGTTACACCAGGAGCACTATGAGCATAGTCTGCTGATTTTTTTAAAAGAGGTACTGACAAACTTTGCCTCCAGAATTTCATGCTGTGTCGTTTTGGTGGCCACCAGAACCTCAAGGGACAGTTTTAAAGAAAGTTTTTAAGAATTAATTTTTAAACTTGTTCATGGATGCTTTTGTTGTTTATTGCCACATTGATAAGCATTCTTTTTGTGTTTATTCCATTAAATAAGGCTGTGTACCTTTGATAGTGATCTCTTTCTTTGTAGAGCCAAAAAACTTGAGATGGTGGATTTGTTCCACTGGAAAAGAGATGAGGAGAAGGGAGGGTTGGTCTGGTTTCATCTCCAGATAATATTATCCACCAGTACTTGACTCCATGATGTCCTGCAGCTCCCGGAATCTCCCCTGTAAGGTCTCCTTGTGTCCCAAAAGCTGCCAGAGTTGTTACTGCTTTCAGGTTTTCTAAAGGTTCCCAGGTTTTTCTTGAAGGTTCATAGATGAGCTGGTGAGAACTGACTGTCTACTACATTCTTCATGTGACTTTGGAAGATTTGCTCAAAGTACTGATGAATCTCCGCATTCTCTGACGTTTTGT
>NW_010414574.1:6298-24626 GCF_000710305.1 Buceros rhinoceros silvestris
TCTGACTTTTTGTGGTAATGGTGGTGTGTGTCTCTGTGGTGGTCTGAGACATAGCAAAGAAGGGTGAGTGAAGGGACTGCTCTTCTGAATGTGCAGGTAGAGGTAATGTAATGAGGTTTCCTCATGCTGGTGGAGCCTGATACCATGACTGACCAGGAAATGCTATTAGTTTTGTGGTTCCTGCTATGATGTCATGCAAGCCACAGTAAAGGTTTGAATGAAAAAAGAGCATCTAAGGATTGATTAAGATACACAGCGTGTGATCTAAAATCATTGTATCAAATCTACATCTTGGAAAGGAATTGCCTTGTTTTCTTTCCTAGTAGCTTTCTCTGCAGTCATGCAGGATGCCTAATTCCAGTGAAAGGGAAAGCAGGAAGACTGACACGCGCCATGCACTTCCGTTTATGGAACAAAAAAATATGTAGCAGATTGACAGGCCAATCAAAATACACAGAAGGTTTTTTTTCTCCTTTCTAAGGTTACGTGTGCAGGAAAGTGGGAAAGGAAAAGGCTGAGGAGAGTGAAATATGTATGATTACATACAGACACACGTATGTGAATATGCCCATGTTTTCACAAACATTAATTCCGTAGATAATGATGTATGTTCAAAACATCACTTTTGTTCATGTTATCCAAAATAGTGGGATTTTCACTGTTCCTCATACCTTAAGCTGGGCTTGCTATTGGTGTGGCAAGTTGAGCAGAATTTCTTTTTAAGAGAAAGCCTAAGCTGTATCAACAGGAATTGTTTCTTTTCTGGTGCCCCACTAACCCAGAAATATGAGTGACAGTTCGCTTCTCTCTGTGGTTTAACACAACGGGGACTGGAAGGAGTCCAGCTGAAGTTATGAAAAGAGTAAATGTTTCTAAATGTTTAAGCTGGAGTTAGGTATTTTAATCAAAAGATTTATATAACATGGTAGAAATTGACTATGACAGCTAAATGATACAATATTTTACATTGTATTTTGGATTTGATGTGTTGGTTTGAGCTTATCACATAAAAAAGGCAGTGGTGGTTTGGGTGAGTTAACCATCCTGAAGATGGCTGTTAGTCTGAAGTTGCACAAATTTAGAGAAATTTATGCCAGACTCATGTTAAACTGTGGCTTCCTTTCACAGGGGAGATGATTGAGGATTGGGTCCATTTTTTGCCACAGAGGTAGTTCCACCATTTTCAAGATCCTCAAGGCCCATTTGATATTTTTGTAAGAATATGTTGCAGTCTGGCGTGTAAGAAACTGCCTAGCCTGCATGTACAAATCAGGTTCAGATACTTCTGGTAGCACTTGCTCAGTGACTTTCCTCACATGCTTGGTTTTCTGTGTTAGATTTTAACCAAAGTGTTTGTTGTGGTCAAGATTAACTCGTCAAACCAAGATGCAGCAGCTGTAGTAGTTTTCTCTATAGCTCGTATAGCACTGTCTTTCTCTTCAGTCTCCTCACCAGCTTCTTATCCTTATTGCTATCAGATTCAGTCTGCTTTTCCCTCTCTCTGCATCAAGGCTTCTCAGTCACATCAATGGTCTTTCTTACTGCTTCCTCCTGGCTTATTTTTTAGTCTCAACTCAATCCAAAGTGATTACTTAGTTGGCCATTGTCTTAATCCTGGCCTCCTCAATGCCTGCAGTGCCTCTGTGAGCCAGGAGGAGCCCCAGCAACTCTCACACTATTTCGGTGTAACCAGTGGGAACGTAGGAAGGCCTCATGGGGAAGAAAGGGAAGGTAGCTCTGCCTTTGGTACATAGGCTGATTTACGGCTTTGCCATACATCAGTCATTTGCACAAGCTCCCTTGTGATGTATAATAGAACTGAGGCACCAAGGGAACGGTAACACAGCTGCTGTATATCCTCCCTCTTCTATCTTTTGCACTCTCTTAGCCTCGGGAAGTTATTTTATTGCCTGCAATCCTGTGAATAATGTAATACTTAACTGTAGACAGTGGAGAAAAGAGGAGGACAGGTGAACAGCGAAGTCCTGTTGCTAATATTTTGGGTGCAAAGCTATTTTCGAGAACAGTGAATGTGGAATGGATGGTGAGATAAGGATTAGAATCGCCATGTTTAAAAGAGGTTGGAAGATGAGATACACGTGGGCATTTTGAGACAGTTGTAAATCCCAACTGTTAGAAAAGAGAATTTTGAGAACAGTGCCCTAAACTATCAGAAATAGCACTTCTGGCTGGAACCTGTAAATAACATCAGAACAACCTTAAAAATTGCTAAATTCGCCGTCCAAATATTCCTTCCAAATGTGCTTGGAAAGGTTGGACTGCCAATAACAAAGAGTAAATAGTTCCAGTGATCCTCGCCTTCTGATTGCTTCTCCCAGTTAAAGAGTAAATTCATCTTTACATTAACAAGATTAAATTTTTAGCTATTACAATATAAAACTACATATTACATATTTGATACATTCGACACCTACATCTGTACCTTGTATGTCTATAAAAGTAGTTAACCATGAAAAAAGAAAAACAAGTATTTGGATTCTACTTTTTTTTTTTTTTTTTTTTTTAAGGATTGGCTCTGGGAGTACCTTTCAAACAACTCTTTACTTTGTTAATAAAAAAATGTACCTCTGTGTGTTTTCTGTCTGCTGTGAGAAAGAAAGGAGATGGCAAAGATCATGCATCAGCTCTGACATTATGTGACTGTAATACAAGTAAATGTCTCTTGCCTTCTATATTTGCTACAGTCTTTCTTGCTTATCAGTTATATAACTTTTTTTTTCCTAAAACAGACAGTTCTTGTACCTTCCAATTTCTAGTACTCTTCATTATTGTGGCTGATCCAAGGAGTCATTATTATGCAACAAAAAGTATACATTTCCAGCACTCAGATTAAATGAACACAGGAGAAATAATAACTGATGCATAAACATGAGTATAAGTTCTGTTTATTAGCTAAACCCATCTTTAAAGACTTTTGAATACTTTATTTCATGCTTTTCCTACAACTGATTTGTTGAAATGTTGGTAGTTTATCAAGCAGTACTTTGAAGATGGTGTGTTTTATCCTCATATGTAGAGCCACACTGTGCATATTTGTATGTAGGCAGCCAAGTGCTTGGGAGGGAAGAATCCCTTCCCTCATTAGAACCTGCAGCAGTCCCTGGGTGCTGGTGGAGCAGGGATTACCTGAGCTTGCTGCCTCCTCAGTTTCTTACCTGGGTTTGGAAGAACATTTGTTTATTCCTTCCTTTTTGATGGTTTTGGGAGAGCAATTCTTTCTGGCTCTATTCAGCCGGTGTAGTTAGTGTGGTTAGTCAAGGAATGACATTTAGTCTATAGTACTGTTTAACATTCCCACAGTGTGAGGGTGTGCATGTGAGAAAGCTCGAAGGAGAAAGAAATATAACAGTTCTTGCTCAAAATATATTGTTCATACATCCCTTCTCTGCCTTTTTTCCTAGTGCCTCTCCCTCAGAATGCTTGATGGATTTCCAGGAGGATGGAGGTTGAGAGGAAATGATGCTGTACGATGTGCAGTTTTTCCATATGATAGCAGCACTCTTTGACTTAAAGGTACTTGTGTGCCTTGTCAAAGACCTCAGTAGCTGATTTTCAGTTTTTGGCTGTGTTCACCCTTGCAGAGTTCTGTTCATCTGAATGCTTCATCTCAGAGGAGAACAGTTAAATAACCTTTTCGTATGTGGTGCTTTTCACTTTTATTTTATTTTTTAATAACTCTTGCACTGTTGAAGTGAGTAAATTTTGTCATTGGCTTTAAAAAGATTGCCAGGGATCAGCTTCCAGACTTGCCTGTGGATGAAGATGTGATTAGTTTTTCTTTGTTTGCTTTTTTATATTTGTCTGCAGAATTGAGTCAAACAAGAGACGCTGCTCTGTGACAAAGTGCAAAGGAAGCAGCAATATGTCCACTTCCCCAATATTGTTCCGATGATACCCAGTCTAAAACTCCTGGAATATAATTTGCCAAATTTTCAGGCATTCTGAGCTATACTGGTCTTTTTCAGAAACTGCAGCTATTTAGCACTATCAGACCTGGGGACTATTGTCTCCAGATGAACTCCTGAAAGGTGAGAAATTAGTGACAAAGTTTGAATACTTAATGACTGATAGTTTGGGGTTTGCTGTCTAAATTCCTATATCTGCAAAAATACACACATGCACAAACACTTGCTTAGGTTTTGTGTAACAGCACTAATGTACTCCAGGAAGTGGCTACAGGTACATTGTAACACAGACATAATGTTGTCCTGGGCTACTTCAGTGTAAGAACCAACGCCTGTTACAATTGTGTGCGTAGAAAAGCCACAGTCTTAAATGCAATGGTCAAGCCATTTAGTACCTTTGCTAATTACTAGAATTAATCTATTTCAGCAAAAGGAAAGATGTGTTTCTCTAAAAACTCTTTTCTTTGTCATCAGCAATGCCAAGTCTCCTTTTGCCTGACTGGGTTAAGAGCCAAGCTGCTCAGCTCTGTCAAAACTCAGGCAATTCTGTGTGGGTGCCAAAGCAGAACTTGCTAGTCTCTAGTCAGCTTTACAGCCACAAAATGCTGAATGAATGGGACACAAGCAGCAGCTGAGGTTCACAACTCAGGATCACATCTATGGGCTTCTGTACCAAAATTCCTCCTGATTTCAATTTTATGCCATCCAGTCCTTTTTTAGACAAAGTCCCAAGTGATGTAGCCAACACTGCTGTCAGAATATAAGCTCTACTGAGGCAAGATTGTTTCTTTCCTCACTTAAAATGGCATGTACATCTATGACTGTACAGTCTGAACAGATTATTTCTCTGAGGGTGTTCTTGGGGTCCTATTCAATCATTCATCTTTTAAACAGTAACAGTGTGAATATTTATTCTCAAAGGATGTCTGCACTCTACAATTTGCAATTGGATCTACGGTCTGAGCAGATTCTGAAGGAGGTTGTTTACTATATGCAATACAATTGCCCTAATATATTTTACATTCATTATCCAACTGAGATCCTTGGAGCCAGCTTCTGAGCATCACTGTGTTTCATGGTCCTGTGGCACACGCTCTCTGTGTCAAATCCTTTGTTGGGTTCTAGTCTCTTAGGTCACACTACTGGGCAACCTGGGAGTACCTAGTAGGAGAGGAATATCTGGGTGACTTACCTGGCTGTGCCTCCATTCCCTTCTGCTGTCTGTGGTTATATGTGAAATGTTTCCAGTGCATACAGTAGCTTGGGAGTTGGCCAGAAGCTGAGCTAAGACTCATGGTGTATACCAGGATTGTGGTTATAAGACTAACAGAGAACCCAGTTTCCTTCACTGTCAGGTGAATCATATATGCCACTACCAGCATCTTGAAAACGGTCCATTTAAATACTAGTTGCTCAGTCAAGTGGGTGTCACTGTAATCAGCAATGTGTTTACCCTAAACAGTGTGTGTCCTTACTAGTGCCTTTTCAGTCCCCTCAGACATGCTGATATTGATTGAATAAACACTAATGATAATCTTGCTCCGCAATAAGACATGATATGTGCACATACCGTAGCCTCAGTGTTACTGTCAATAATGCTGGAAGGTTTCGTTTGCATCCCTAGCCTTGGTATAAACCTCACAGTGTGGTTTTCTCAATCTGTCTCCATCTTCTTGAGGGCTCTGCTTGTTCTGATCTGGTTCTTCTGTGTAGAAGTTAGGTGCCTGTCTTTTGTATTTCTGTTGTCCTTTTCACAAACATATCTCAGGGCAGCTTAAACATTAATCAATACAGCAGCCATTTAGCTGCACACAGCCGCTCCTCTCTGTTCCAGACAGAATGTACAGTATTCTGTATCTAAATGAAATTGCAGGAGTGAGTCGAGAGGCAGAAAGTACCAGACTGGGAGTTTGGCTGGGATGTGTTCCTGTTGCAAAACCAGCCTGGGCGTCTTTAATTAGAAGAATGGCCAGGACTATGATTGTTGCATTGCAGATGAAAGATTTTGTCTTGTACTTTCTAACACCATCTCACAGACTTCGTTCTGACTCATAATAGTGATTGGAAGACAGTGACCTGCTGAGTCACAAGCATCTTCAACAGAAACGTTTATTTACTTGTACTTTCAGCTTCGTGGTGTTTATATTATCAGTAGGCAGTGTGTCAACAAATAAGATTTCAGGTTTGATCAAAAGATGTTAGAAACTAAGGGAAAGGCTCAACTAAAACACCTCCACATTTGCTCTACTTAGATTGTCTTTTTCAATGGAACAGCACACAAAATACCCACACTTCAAATGCTGAACAGAGCATGTGAGCTCTCTTGATTTCTTCCTTACGTGGGAAGTGCTCCCAATCATGTATGACCAACTCTGTAACCAAAGCGGAAAGACAGAGCAAACCAGATCTGTTTTCTTTGACTTTACTGCTTGCTATCTGCCCACTATCCATGGTTTCTTTATGCAAGCAAAAATATTTTGTGAAGCATAAAGCCCTGTGGCAAATGCTAATCTAACCAACAATCAGGAGAATAATTGTTTTGCAGGGAATATTCTCATTCTGTAATAGGGAACAAAAGCTTTGCAATTAAGACAAGAGAACATTAATAACACACATTTATCATTCTATATGAGCTTATTATTTCCAGTCCTTTGCAAATAGTTCCAATTTATATACCGTTCCTTACAAAGCTCTATGTTAATGTGATCTGCATTGCTGTGTTAATATCTAGAAATATTTTTAGCATCTTGCACTATAAACTTCTCTTCTCTGGTTTCTTTGAAGGACAGAGCACAACCTTGAAATCTGTGAAGTGTACTCTTAGTCTTTCTAAGCCTTCCTAAGTCTTTTCTAGCCCAAAACTCTCTACTACCCTCTTTTACTACCTTCCTTTTAAAACAAGTAAAATTCCTTCATTTTCAGTTCAGTGTTATCAGGCTTCTGCCTCCTCCCCATCTCATTTTGCCTTTCATTCTCAGACTTGTTTCTTGCTCTCAGCTGGCTGTTTATGCCTAGCCATTCTGGCAATCCCATACTTCTACAGGAGAATCTGTGCCTTTTCCTACACCATCCCATATGTCTGGGCTATTTTTCCTTTCTTGGTCAATCCAACTGAGTTTCCATGCTTGGTTCTCATGCATAATCCCAATGTTACTTTCTCCTTTGCTCTCTGAAACAGATGAATTTACTGGGAATGAAGCCATGGCTTCACAGTGGTGTCTGTTGGCTAAAAAGCCACTGGCTGGATTCAGAGAGGAGAATAAATCATATATGTTAAAATGTCACTGCTGCTAGTTTGCAGGTGTGAGTACTTAATACAGAATTCTTACCAAAGGTGTGGCTTTGTTGCATTTTAGCTAACCTCCATATGTATTGCTGTGGTGTAATAGCTAGTATAACCACCATTCCCCGTATGTATTTTGGCATAGAGAGCTGAACAGTGGTGGAATGGTGCAAATACTAGTGATTTAATTCTTAATAATCTCTTTAGCAATATATATTTTTTCTTTTGTAAATACTGAGGACTTGGATGTCAAAGATTATTTAAAAGCCTTGTAAATTGCATAACTAATTTTTGTCTTTCCATGGCTGTTGCAGTCTGATGCAATTCTCTGGCTGAGATTAAGGGAATGAGCATGTGAATAAATTACTGGTATTTAAACAGAGGTGTTAATTTGCAATGCATGAGCTGCTCCATAGTAACTGTTGATGTGCATGCTCTGACCTGGTGATGAATGGGAGATGCTGTCAGTTAGTTTACACCAACTGAAGTTAGTCCAAAGAGAACAAGTCCTCTTCAGAATGACTTGTCCTTTCTCCTTAGAGGGTATTTACAATGAACTACTCATACAGTGGTGCTGTTAGAAATAATGTAAACGATAATCAACGATAAAAATGGAGTTACAAGCGTGAGAAAAATATTTGCTTATTGGCACTAGTAATACAGTCAACATAAATTGAATGAGATAACTTTCCCAACATGGTTATTGGTTTTGCAGAGTGAAGTGTGTAATGTCTCTGGGATCAAGCCCTTCTGTTTGATCTTTCTTCCTCTTTGTTGGCACTGTTTGAGATAAGATTCAATTGTTCAGAAGTATTTCCTAGTGTTATTTCGGATACCCTTGAGGAGCTGAGGTATTCACATTGCGCTAGCAAATATGTCAGAGTTCTACAGGAGACTTAAAACCTGGCAGTGGGAGACTCTTGCAGGTACACAAAGTTCCTGTGTTTGGGCAGTTAAATTCATTCTGACTGCCCAAAAGACAAATTTATCCTCTGTATTTCTCGTAACCTTGTAAGTTCAGTCTGAGGTCTGAGGCTTTGATATCTATTTGTCTTTCAGTCCCAAAGGGGGGAAAAATTGAAATCTGACATATATAACTTGTATCAGAAAAAATTTCTATTGGAAAAATTTAGTTGCTTGATTTATTCAGTTACCAGCAGATCTGAAGTATTCAGTATTTTTCTTAATCAGTATTTGTGAGCCCTCCATAGACCGGGGATAGAGACAACAGTGTTTAAGAAACAGTTACTGAAGTCAAAAGGACTTTTTAACAATCACTAATAACCACCTTTTGCAGATTTAATATTCTAACTTGGACTTCCAGAGCAGTTTTATCACTCCCTGTGTCTTTGCCAGGGTGCAGTGTGAATAATAGGTGGGTCAGTAGACCTTCCTTGACAATTAGAATTGTTTATCCAGGTGTCTTGTCCTGTTTTTTATCACTTATCACTGGCTATGCGTATATTCATTATTTCATACATTCTTATGGTGAAAGAATGGATGTTAGATATGGTTCCACAATGGAAAGTTGCAGAGAGTGAAGATATGCAAGGGAAAGTCAGACTTCAGAACATGGTATTAATTTTTTATCAATATAACCACTTCTGCAGAAAAAAATTAAAGAATAAAGGGTTATGCTGCTAGAGACACAAGCACATATCAACATGGAGAATGAAGGAGGAGGACGGGAGCGAGGGGCATGTATAATTTTTATTCCTTTTGTTTTGTTTTTTGTACCTTGGAAGCCTGAGTTGGATTTGACACAACTTGAGTTTGATGGTGAGATAAATACATCAAATATAATTTCTACTTTTCCTCTCCCAAACCCAAACAAAAGTTTTGCTCCAGGGTATTTTTGGAATGTACAATAAATCAGTAGTAAAAAGAAAAAAATATTTAAACACTATCAAAGTGCTCTTAAACATCCATTGCCATAGAATAATGGTGCTCTAATGCTGCTACAGAATGTGGAAGGAAAATAGGACACTTAGTGAAAGAAACTACTGAGATAAATTTGATGAATTTATGTTGGAGGGAAGAGAGACAGTCTTATAAGATTGTTTTATTTTAATGATTTGAATTTATGATAGCAAATAATTTCTTACTATTATATGAATGTGATGTGAGAGAGTTATTTTTTTTTACCCCTTGTAATTACATGGTGAAACTTGTGTGGAGGCAGGTTCTTCCTCCACTAAACCGTTGAAGGTTTTTTTTGCAAATGAAGCAATGTGATTTTTGCCTTTTTTTTTTTTTATTAATTAGAGCAGCTTCAAGGACTCATTAGGCAACTCTATGTCATTTCAGTTAATCCGATGCCAGTCTAACCAAAATGTGTGACAAAAGTTGTTGTGGACTGTGTGTTTTTCCATCCATCTTTTATCTGAGAGGCTGAAAATTTTTTATATTGCAGGCACATCCCTAAATTAGTCTGTTGTTATAACCATCGCGTTTCTGGCCAAGGGAAACAGAACAGGCTTTGGTAGGAGCTCACATACTGTTGGGATCTGGAATCATTGCAAATTAAATGCCGTTATATAAGTTTGCCCTTCAGAAATTTGCTCTGGGAATTTCTAAATCCAAATAAAAAAGTCCTTTGTTGCCAGTTAATGGAAAAGTTGCCACCAAATGATATAAAGTACATGCTGTTAGGTATTTGTGCACAGTCTCCACAATGTTACTAGGGGGCTTGAAAAGCTGGATTAGCTATCTTTGGGGAATTAATTTGTTTATATCACTAAGTACGTGGTCAACCATACAGCAGTGTGATTAGCTGCCATGGATTTCTGTTGGCACGGTATCACTTTTACTCTGTCATGTAATTATTGTATTTTAGACAGGTTAGCAAAGGAGAATTCTTAGCCTGTAGTTACTTATTCTCCACAATCTTTTGGAAAAAAAATAATACCTCTCACTGCTTTATACAATCTCCCATTACAGAAAGTGTTCTCTATCTCAGAAAATACATAAAGACCAGATTTTGCCCTCTGGACGCCTGCAACTTAGTGGTCAATCTGTAAAGCTCCTGTTAAGTAATAGAGTGACTTCTCAGTGTTTCTTTGTCCTTCATCTCTGTTCCTTTTTAAGGATCTAAGTATCTGAGTAGAAGCAAAACAAACAACAAAATGAGCCATTGCTGATACTTTTGTTTTCTGAAGTCTAGATTATTGTAACTTTGTTTGGTTTTCTCACATATTACAGGCAATTTGTCAAGTAGATAATATTAGTAGAATTGTGGTCTTAAAACACTTCTGATTGCAATCTATTTGGTTGCAGTAGGAATGTGAAAAAATGTTGTAAATTGGTTATTACCCTGAGTGCAATTTCAATATAAAAAATTCCTTCTAAAGTGAGACAGAAAAATGAGAACGTAAATCAATGAGAAGGTGTGTGCTGACTGTACAAACATGCGGTCTCGTTGGTTTCTATGTTATTTGCTGTGGAGTGTAAGAAGGATCACAGCCCATTCGCTTGCAAAATAATTGGTTCCAAACTACTGAACCTGCTCTGTCTCAGTGTATGAACTGCCTGCGGTAGCCTGAGGCTTGTTTCCTGTGGCAGGAAAAGCAAGGACAAACCTGGCACTGGTGATTGGCCAAACTCTTGTCTCTAACTACATAGCGTCAGGAACGTCATGTTTGAGGCTAAAGCTTTATCTATATGTCTGTTTTGACCTTGCCACACATTTTGCATAGAACAATGTCCCCTCGAGTGTGAATTGTAATCCTCTTTAAAAGGACAAGGTGACATCTGAAGAACAAAGGGATGGGCGTTAATGTAGGACCTACACATTCATCCATTTGCTAATTACACTGAACGCAGTGGAGTAACCTGAATATATGGTGTCCAGGGCTGCCTGAATTCTATAGCATATTGAGTGTACAGTATTTTGCGCAGCCTGGCAAATGTTAGCGAATTCAGTAGCACTTCTGTGGCAGTAATGACATGTAACCATCTGTGATTTCGCACCTGCAGAAGCCAGTGTCAGCTGCTGAAGTTCAGCAGCCCTGGCTTTGCATGAATTTATTGGCAAAAAACCACCCTCATTTACTAGCCATGGAATTCAGATAACCCTTTCAATGAACTTAAAGTTCTGACATACTATATAGCAAAAGAGCGCTCCTGAGAAAAAACCTCTCCCAGGCTGACTTTCTTAATAAACACTGTTTGTATGCTGTAGTTCTTTTATAGACTAAACAAGAAGTTTCTATAAAACTAATAGCAGTGCTTGTACTGGGACAGTGGTTAGTGCTCCCACTGGTACTGGGGCCTTTTCATGGAGGCATTGTATGAATCCATACAGGGAGACAAGCTTTAAAATGCAGGAAGCGGAAAAGGTAAACAGAGGCACAGAATGGTGAGCCGGTTTTACAGGCTGTACGGCAGCACCATGGGGAATCCAGGAGTAAAACCTCTCTCTTGATTTTTCCACCAGTGCCTTAAACACTGCTTTATGCCATCTGCCATGAGAATGAACTTTGTTGGCTGGCTTTCTCTGCCTTTACACTCTGCTAGCAGGCACTCACATAAAATGATTTTATATAACTAACCTCAGAATAAATACAAACTTTGTTTTTTCTGCTAACAAGAGTAGTAGTTCTATTAAATGGGAAGAGCTTGCAGCCGCTTCTTACCACAATGTGTGCTAGCTTGGTATTTCTCACATGACCATTCTGATTCATCACAGATGTCATTGTATTGCTTTCTATATCCTTTTACAAAAGACTTTTGTGGAGATCTGCAGGCTTTAAGGTTGGCACAAGCACTGTCATCCTTTTCACTTAAGTCCTACTGCACAGGCAAAACATAGACTAAGGAGATGAAAAGGACCGTGGGATCAGGGAGTATGTGACCTGGCAAATCATTTAGTCTCTATGCCACAAATATTTCCTACCATAAAAGCTGCTTTCTGTAGATAGATACATAATTTTTAGTGTTCTGTAATGAACATAATGCAATTGTTATGTTCTAGATCATGGGATAAGGGCTTTATGTAGACAAAGAAGTAAATATGTTTTAAAGATCATGCTACTATTTCCAGTCTTCAAAACATATAGGGGAAACGTACAAAAAAAAAAAAGTCTAGAAAAGTTTTTGCTAGAAGAAACAGAAATTAGAGGTTATTTTAAACCAAGATTCTGTCACATCTTCAAGTCGCATCAGATACAATCCAAATGTTTTTTTCACCATGTGCTTTTCTTTTCAATGGGACAGAGATTCAAAGACAATTATAATTTTTTGAGTAGTCCATGAATCCAAAAATATTTGTTGCAAAAACTGGCCTAATGGTAGCTTCCTACACAATAGAAAGGTAATAGCTTTGCTCAACTTACTAATATCAGATAAATGATCATTCTTCCTAATTCTTGCCATTATGTGATTTAAAGAAGAAAGATATATTGCCAAGGACACACAAAATGAATGAATTTTATCATAGAGGCTGGGGGGAAATCAATTTGTTTAATAATACAATACTTTGTATTGTAAAATTATAATGGTTTAAATTATGTTAATCGCAGTCTTTGAAGCAGTGCTATTTCAGCTGCAGAACAGGAAAGGATTCCTAGCCGCTGGAGGAACAGACAAGGTAGAAATGAGGAGCTAAGAAAAAGCCACATCTCTGTGCTGGGAAAATTCTAGCTCATGGAACTCATGGAACTCTAGAACTCATGGAAGATTAATGATAAAGAATTTGCACCATACATGCTTAAAACTGTCTCTGTTCTTTTAGCCCTAGTTAGGTCATTTGCAGTGCAAGATCTTAAACATCGAACCATTAAAAATATGAAGGATTTTGTAAATGCCGAAAGTGGAATAGCCCATTAGTTTTCAGAATAAGGAAAGTTTGTCATCTTTGATGCTATGGCATCAAAGTTACAGAAAGGATGCTTATAGACTTACAAGATTGGAGGCTTAATTAGTAAGTAACAGTTGATGAAAAAACTCTTATTACTAACACCTAAGAAACAGATTCTACTGACAATTGTGGGTAGTTACTATACAGCTGGTTCTCTACTTCTCAAAGTAAAGATCCTAATGGATGTAATGAGTATTTATAGTTTGAACAGTAACAGTGCATAACCTCTAGGATCAATGTAATTAAGGAAAATCAATAACAATAGCAAAATCTCAGTATGTTAGCATTTAACTGGTAGCTGGTAGGGCCAGCATCTGCCACACAGCACGTTTTCAAGATCAAATAGAATTTTTTTCTCTGCTTATGGTATTGTGGCCACTTTTTTGCAAGTGGCTTTAGGGAAAAATGAAAACCATACTATGGTATTGTAAATGTTTTTATTCAGTAAGAATAACATTATGACTTTTGATATTACCCTCCTGGTCTTGCACTGCATTTAGCGTGTTAAAACTGTGTGCAAGAACCTGAGATCTGTACTGAATCAAAGAGAAGTCAAAGGTCTATGTAGATTGATTTCTGAATGTAACTTTCTTATGATAATTTATTTTTTTAAGGAAAGCTGGAACAAAATGGTTTTAAATACTTGAGCAGCTTTAGTGTTTGCTGCTAGTTTTTCTTCTATATGTGGTAATGGACAGTGTTTTGATCTATTTTTACTACTGTGAAGTTAGAATGTTTCTCGTTGGAGCTTGTATCTCTCTGGTACTGGTCTTTTTGTTTATTTCTATTCTTCATAGATCACTTAATACCTTTTGTAATCTGGGTCATTCTGTTTTCATGTTCTGTACCATTTCTTACTGTGTTTTAAGTCATTGAAGTGCTCGTGATTTCACTGTTTGTCTCCTACTAAAGTAAGCATATTTCTTTTCTACTGGGATGAATTGTACTTGTGTCTTAAACAGTTTTTCAACTATCCTGAATGTCTTTCCCCTTTACACTTGCTTTCTGTGCTATCTAACCCTGCAGTTCACTGAGGTTATTGGTCTTGAAAGTAAGCCTTTGTCTTTATTTTGCTCTTCTCTGCCTTTCCCTTCCTAAAACTCATTAACTGATTGATATGTCCTTCCACAGCTCTCTTCTTCCCTCTAGGACATCAGCAGACCTCAGCTAGCTTTCCTATGCATTTCTCCTTGCTGCTTGACAAAGATATTTGGTGAGGTTTCTATTAGTTGACTAAGACTTCTTGTTCTTTCTGCTTATTTGCTGTAAGTCTTGCATTAGCATACGCGTATGTCTTAGATTGACATGCTGTTTTCTGTTTTGGCCTTCTTATGATTCCCAGAAAGAAACCCATCTGAGTACCTGACTCCTCCTTGGTAATTCTGAGTTTCATGTCACTCTACATGATTAAACAATTGGCAGAGACTAGGAGAAAATATTAGTTTTGGGAGTTCTTGCTTTTCATGATAAATACACACAATAATTGAAGTATCTTAACTGAAATGGAAAAAAAAAGAAATTATATGTGGCTATTTTCTTAGAGGCAAGAAAAAACTTAGTTGCTGACACCAGCGTAAGCACTGTCTTGTAGAGGTAGCTCTGTTCTAAGTAGAAATTTCATCTCATTTGTCTTTTATCTCCTACAGTGGCTTTTGTGTAACAAGATCAAGGGTCAAGTTGAATCAATTATCACCCACTTTTTGTCCATTCCTTAAATACTTCTTAGTCACTTGTTCTGAAAAGGAAGTCAAGAGGCAAACAGCTGAATTTATTCCTAGATGCCATGTAACAATTGAAGGGTAAATACTTTGCTCATATTTTAAGCTTTCCTCAGTCCTTCACCACAAGAAAGCATTATGGTTATTCTGAGTCATAGTTTTACAAGAATAGTGCTCACATAGGATATAAAAATAACTTTCTGGGAGATAATGAGGTAATCAGGAAAAGTTAATGCAATGCAGTTGAAACAAGTGATCCACAAAATTTGGACAAATTTGTTTCTTGACATGAGTCTTGTAACTCATCAGACTGCTAAATATCTAAGTTTCCCTTTAAATATCTTCAGTATTTACTGAAACAAAATTATTATACTTTTAACTAACCCAAGTGCATCATTAAGAAAACAGATCTAGCAAAATAAAGTCAGCTGGCCAGTTTCAGGGCAGAATATCAAAGTGCCTTGTTTTTATTGCCTACACAGGTTTTTTATCTGCTAAGTAAGATTGTCTCATGTTTTCAACAAGAAGGTGTGATGAGAAGAAGCTAGATATACGCCCCAGAAAAAATGGTTTCTTCCGTAACACTGTCAACATGCTTTTCCAATGAACGCTAAAATAAATAGTTTTATGAAACCTTTCAATTTTTTAATATGTCAAAATACACTTTTCTGACAGTATAATTGCTTTTCATAGTGGGCTTTAAATCTGCACCACTATAAAAGAATAATGCTACAGTAGATCATTTGTGAAAACTTAATGAAAACTGAGTTAGTGAACCTCGGAGCCAGTAGACCTTGAAATTCACTTTCAAAAACTAATTTGCAGTAAATGTATGAGAAACATATTTAGACATGATAAACTTTCAGTCCTCTGTTAGCTAGGTGCAGAAGTTTATCTTGATTACATATTTTTTCTTTTAATTAATCATTCATGCAGGTAGCCAAGATGTTATGAGTTACACTTCCATTAGTGACATTCATCCAACAAGAGCAAAATTATTTATTCTTTCTTAGCTTGCATAAATAATGTAATATGCCAAATCATGGTATTTCTTCAGTAACCTTCACTTCATGTATCTTACCTATCACTGAAGATCCATGGACTGTTTTGATCATCATTAGGACAAATGTGAAAATACAAACTGTGTTGGCAAACAACAACCATTTAAAAGCTCTAAGCATTAGTTTCATGGGAAAGTAAATGCTTCCCAATACTATCAGTGTGGATTTGAAATTGTAACATAGTCAAGAGATCTTTCACACTTACTTCTACCTTCCGCTTCTTCTGTGTAATTTATGTAGATAAAAGTTAGTAGCAAGCACTTCAGCACATGTCAAAGGAAAATACAAGGAGAAGTGATTTCAGTGGGAGATCCGTGATAAAGAATAGCCAATCTCATTTAATGATGCCAATCTGGTTTTCTTTAAGGGAGAACTTGGTAGCCCAGAAAAGTTTGGACTCAGGAGTTCAACAGTAATGCACCACCTTAAATGAGCATCCTACTTCAGAAAGTGAACATCATTTTATTTAAAAACATTGCAAAATATGCAATTTCAACTCTTTTATCTCCACCTTCTAGAGCACAATGTAAAATACTCTAGCCTGGAGAGGTTTGGCCTTCTGACTAGCAACTGAGCACGAGTCATCTGTGTTTCCTTTTTAACTGCTAATTCCTCAGTTCTTTCCAGAACTTGTATCAGTTGCCTCTGCAAATTGCAAAGCATGGAACAAAGGTTTTGCTGCTGTGAGTGTGGTTTACCTCTGGTTTACTGTGAGTGGGTTGCAGATGGGTTATATGGGTTGTAACACCATGAAGTTGCTGTTCTTGGTATGAGAATGGTGTTTGAGAGGTGTGAGGCTGATTAGCTATTTATTTCAGGTGCAAAATCTCTTTTGTAGTATGTGAAAGAAACTTAAACTCATAAGACACTAGAATGACAGAATCGCCAAATGACAGACTGGTAGGGGTTAGAAGGGACCCCTAGAGACCATCTACCCAACCCCCCTGCTAGAACAGCTTCACCTAGAGCAGGTTGCACAGGATCATGTCCAGGTGGGTTTCGAATATCTCCAGCGAACGAGACTCCACAATATCTCTGGGTTGTGCACTTTCTGTTCCACCCTCAAAGTAATGAAGTTTCTCCTCATGTTCAGATGAGGAGAAACACTTCCTGTGCTCCAGTTTGTGCCCATTGCTCTTTGTCTTACAGATGAATAATACATATTTAGCCTGATCTTAAAAATGGAGTAAATAAGACAAACGCCTTTCCTATAGTCACCAAGGAAGATAGTATAAAGACTAAGTTGCTTCTCAGACACATTCTTTATCTACAAAGCCTTCACGAATTTCTTGGTTAAATCTGAAATATGCTTTAAGGTACTCTGGCATGTCCTGATGCAACAGGTAATTCTCTGTTCTGCTGTAGTTTCATGTGTATGGATCAGTTATCTTGAAAGCTACTGGCAGTACCTGAAGTTTTTATAACCATCTTCTACTTAATGCTGTCTCTAAAATTTCTACTTGGAAATTTCTTTCTGAATGCCATTCTGACATTTCTTCCACTAAATGTAGTAATGCAATGTCATCAATGAATGTCTTGGGTCCCTGTTTCATTTCAGTTCTGGAAGACTGTGTTGTAGCCCAGGGATCTACTCCTGTTCCTATTGACGTCAGTAACAAAATTCCCTTGTCCCAACAGGTAGCAAAACTGGATCACTGGGTCTAGGCCCACAGAAGACGTGCATATGTTTACCTTTAAAATAAGGTTCCTCCCACCTATTGCCTCCTGAATAGCAGCTGGTTTACAGAAATGAGATTGAACCATCACTGCGTAAAGTGCTTTAATATCGGATCACAGATAAAGTGTTACAGGTGCAGGTCACTTCTTTGTAATAACAAAGGAAAAAAAAAGAGATGTGCCCAAATACATTACTGGCCAAATCATTCAAGTGTTGAGTGTTTCTTTCTCTTTCTTAATTGGATAGATAATGTCCTGATCTGTTTGGTATTGTTTCACTTCTCTCTCTCATTCCCTTAAAAATACTGAAAATGAGGTTATCACAAAACTCCAGATTTGCCCAGCTTTGAAGTCCAAATGTAAATAATTTAATGAGAGGGCTTTTGCAATCGTTGTTCTTTAATTGGCTCAAGTGGAAATAAATGACACGTGTCAGTTGCAGATTTTGTGAAACTTATCAATGCCAGGTATGACAAGGTGATAACGTGTATATCATCAAGCGTGTGTTTTCAGTATTAGGTGTCAGCAGGAGACTACAGTGGTATCCCTTCACCAGCTGCCCGTGGACTCTCCTGTCAGCCTTTGCCCACTGTTAGTCACAGTTACCAGTATGAACCACAACTATATTGTCCTGTGAACTTCTTTGGGGGAATATTAGAGCTTTCTTATTTTCTTGATGATTTAGTAAAATAATAATAATAATAATAAATGGTAAGCTTTGTTTTTGTTTTGAGAGATCTAATCACAAAAAAAGAAATGCTTTTTCATAAACTGGAGTTAACAAAAAGAAGCAGTCTTCCCACTTT
>NW_010414574.1:24705-66129 GCF_000710305.1 Buceros rhinoceros silvestris
AAAGAGGAAAAAATATATTTAATCTGCTTATTATAGATTCTGATTTATCTAAAAATACTTTTTTGTAATGCTTCGCTATTATAAGCGATTCTCAATAAAATAAAAAGGGAGGTTAGCACAGTCTGACATTAATGTGTTTGAATCTACTAATATTGAGACAGCACATCTTAATATACATATCAACCACTGAAACATCTAGAACACTCTGAGTTTTACAAAGCTGAAGAGGTTTCTAGTATTTCCTATCTGTTGCACTTAAGTGGCTGCTGTCGCACTCAACAGGAGTTTTGTGTGTGAATCCCAGGAAAGAACCTGCCCTTGGTCTCCACATATTTGGCTTCTACGAAGAATACACCTTCTCAGCATGAACAAAACAAATTCAAAACACAATGGGGTTAAAATAATGTCTTAATTTCATCTATTTAAGCATAGATTAAAAATAAAAAATAGTTCAATTATTTGGTCACTGATACTTCACAGTAAATAAAGGGGATTATGTGCTTAATCGTAGAGATCTTTGCTGTCATGAGCAGGGGTAAACTGCAAAATGTGACGTGAAGAATGAGCTTTTTCGATGAGGAATATTGTTTTGCACCTTCCGTGGTGGCACAGGGGAGGGATAATGCAATATATATTGATTTTGAATCTTTTCATTTTTAAAAGAGCAACAATCCTGGCATTTGTACAGCACCATTAAATTGCAGTTGCAGAGCTTATCAAGCAGTTGAATATGCAAAGCATCATTTTATGGCTACCTGCTGCTTCTGCTGTTTCAAGTTTAGAGTTATCGACAAGCCTCCTGAAGTACAGGATATTTCTACTGAGTTCTTTGACACATATAATACTGACACATCCTCGAAATCCTTTGGGACAGTATCAGCTGCAACATGCAAAGCTGGCCTTTAGCTGATTTCTCTTGCTATTTGACCTGGGATTTAAAGCCTTTATATATGGCATATCTCAGATTTAGAATAAAAGACCAGGGTAGCACTCAGCGGGACTAGCAATAGGAGGAAAGCAGTTTCCTGAGAAATAATGCATGCACTTGGATCCAAATTATGTCAGTGTGACTCTGAGTATAAAATACTTTCACTCCTAACTTAAGCTGTCTGAATCATCCTTGGAGATCCAGGAGCCTAGTTTGCAGGTGTGGAAATCAAGAAGCTTGGTTCTTAAAATAGGATGTGTGAATATGGCCTAAGTGCCTTAAAGGCAACTCATTTTTGTTCATCACTGCTAATTGCTAAGTGAATTTCAAGGTTCTTCATTGAGTTAATTACAGGATACTAAGAAATCCCGGAATGAATCTCTGTGAATTCAGAGAGCATTGCTATCACAGTGAGCCTCAGTCTTTAATTACGACAAAATTGCAATGGGATTGCCTAATTTTAAAACTTAAGTTTTTAAGGGGGAAGAAAATAGCACCAGTTTGTGTCCCTTATGCAGCAGTAAAGAAAGCTATTACTGTATGCCAGCATTCTACCATCCTGACTCATCCTTCAGGTGATGAGCTTCATTACAGATGAGGACAGAGGAATCCAGTGTGGAGGTGGCGTTTGGCTCACGTAAAAGTCCCACACCTCTGCAAATTGTCTTCCCTCTGTGGCCTACATCCATTGATGTGCATAAATATGGGTAACTCATATTTCAGGATTAGTTCTGTGGAAGTTGGAAAACACATAAGTAGTCAGTTTTCACTGGTGCAAGATCCAGGCATCGAAGAACAGTTTTGGAAGACATGCTGCTTTGCATTAGGATCATATATTTTGATTGGTGTGGAGAAGACATTTCCAGGAATTCACAGAAACAGTCTGCGGCCATCAGTTCCTGCAGGCTCATGTACAAACAGCATCAAGTAAGGTAAATAAAATTCAGTGAAATTACTGACATTGCAAATTTTCTTCCAGGCCATTCAGGGACCTTTTATATATAGAAAGCCTCAGCTATATTTCTCAGTATTTCTGTGGCCCCGTGGGTCAATTAAAATTATGTCATTAAGTTAATGTGGCAAAAAAAAAAAAAAGGATCACTGCAAAATAGATTCTAGCATATTCTGTGATAATAACGAGGCCTGATCTTTATTCCCTCTTTTGAGCAGATGAGCAATAAACCTTGTTGAGACTTTGCTTGATTGATAGATGGCTTCTATCCAGTGACTCCAGATAAGACAGTAGGGGGAAAGCAGCACAAAAACAAAAGGGAAAGAAATAAACAGATCAGAGGCTGTTATGGTCTGATGGCTCAACATGCTACTTTGTGTCTGTCAGCATATTGATTCGTTGCGTTTGATAGCACTAAACTGGCACTTTGACCAGCTGAAAGGACAGGAGCAGGACTGACAGAGCAGAGGGAGTCAGTGCCTAGTTTCTGTAGCTCCAAGGCAGATAGCATGACAATGATTTACTTCTGATAGGGATAAAAGAAACTGGTGAAGCTGACTGTTGGCTAGTAACCTTGTGTTTTACACAGAAACCTTTGAATGATTTTCTGCTTATTGTTGTTATTCAGCTCCTCGGAGATATTAGAAAGCAGAATGAACTTACCAGCAAGTTTACCAGTTGTGCGTGAGTGTGTGGTGTTGCTAGAGCAAAGTGTTGTAAATCAATACTTTCACAGAGAAAGAAAACACAATCAGCATTATATTCGGCACAGATTAGTGACTGTGTTTGAAAGGACAGTGACTGTAGGACAAAGATGGCTAATGGCTTACTGAGTAAACCTCACAAATAATTTACAGGAAGAATCTTGTTCAAAGTTCTACATGATTAATTTGGATTCAGTCTCCCTATATATACAAACTGCTCTTCCTATCACTAGATGTCCCATGCATGGAGAGAGAACAGAATATTACTGAGAGACCTGCCTTGGAGATGGCACATTGATTTGTGTTCAGGAATTATAGTAGATATGAGTGAAACTCTTGAATCACTCTTATTTTGATTTGTATTGGGTTTTTTGTGTGTGGTGTTAATTGGATCAATGTTGCTTGGAAAATGTGTTTAGATGACATACTAAAAACTGTGTCATATTATTTACAAGGGGTCATTTCTATTCCTGGATTTTAAAAGGAAATGCTTTTATCCTCCAATTACACACAATGATTAACGTTCACATTAAAGATCTTTGAGTTCCTCCCAACTTTCCCCATGAATAGTTTCATCTGCGGCTTAGGAACACTGAGCATTCCTGGACGTGTAGTTGTGGAAGATGCAGTTGGGGCAGAGGTCAAGTACACACGTCTGAAAAAACCTATTCAGACAAGGTTCTTCAGACATTGCCAATAGTCAGGTTTTACTAGGAGCGAGCAATATCTAGCTGTGTGCGGGGAGTATTGTGGGAACGTTACAGTAGGCTGTATTTCCTGTGTGGGGGTTAGTTAAAGATTTAATCCTTTATGTAAGATGAAAGGCACTGTAGGTTTCTGAAAGGGTACATGCATTTACTGAGCCAGAGAATAATTATAGCACGGTGAGTTATAAAATTGATGTTTCTGTGTTCAGTTTCATTGTCTTGTTGTAGCCTGTGTCTTAATGGATTAATTAGGCCTCCATTAGTGTGTTTACTCTGGGAGGTGGAGTAGTACCTGCTTTCATTTGTCTGACATGTTTTTTAACTCTTTTATGAAACTTGGTTTTTATGCAATCATTTGAATTTCCTAAATTGATAAAAAGTGAGGGGAAGAGGGAATAGATGTGTCATAGTATTTCATATTTATTTTTTATCCATTTCGCATTGGATCTATTCAGAAGCCAGATTTTTGTGGAGTTGCTGATGAGGATATTTAAAGATTACTGGTATTTTGTAACAAGGGATGGATATACATACATAGGTTACATTTTTTTACAAATGCTACCTGTGTTTATCTTGCCACATTTATTCTCTCACTGACTCAGTCACCTAATATTGCTTAAGACTACTAGCTGCTGGAGTTCATGTTGATCTCCTCAAGCTGGTATCTAATGTTTCAGTCTGTTTCTGCATTGGAAACATTTGAGGACTTTGGACCTTGTTGAGATCGTTTCTTTTTCCCCTTTGTCTGTCTTTCCAGGAGAAACACAATCAGAGTGAAGCTGGCAAAACAGCTGCCTGAGTGAGTGTTGGTTCAACAAAGACAGCTAAAGTTTTAAATGAGCTGTAAGAGTAGCAGATCTAAAAGGCTTGATCATTGGTCTGCTTATATACAGCAGCACCATCTCCACTCCTTTTTCTGTACTCTCTTGGTAAAAAGATGCAAAGAATTCCAACCCCATTTTAGTTTCTTCTCGCTGATTTCCTCTGTCTCTTTCTACCTGCTCTTTCTCTTCCTTATTTCTGGCTGCCGGTTATATTTAGTGTTGGTGTCAAAGTCAGTCAGTGATTCCCACAGCAACTAAAATTTTCTTTCCTATGTGGGATGAAATAAAGACTTACAATAAGCTCCTGCTATACCGGTTGCTCTAAAGCAACTCTGGATTTTCTGCACACATTTCTAACACACTGCACTGACAACTTCAATAATATTGACATTAATTTTGTAGATTTCAGTTGTGTGCTAAAATGTGGGGTTTGATGTGAGGCTAGATCGTGTAAGGGCTGATTACACACAGGGAAGCATTGATTGCTTTTACAAGTTTTCATTTCTGCTGGAGTGTGAATCTTCTGTACTTGCTATACATCAGAGGCAGCATCACTTGTCCTGTGGATAGGTACTGTCCACAACATTCTTTACCATCGGACCAGTAAAGCGAAGAGTGTTGCCTCTTGCACTTTTTAAGGAACTCTTTGGAGGAACACACGAATCACCTGGGCTCCCTTCTGGGACTCTTGGGTCTTTTTCCTCCTCCTTTGCACATCCCACTCTTTTGCAGATGTGCACAGTGTCAAGGAGTCTATAAAATTGTATTTGATTTAATCATCTATCAATATTACTCCTTTAAAGCAGGCAGGCGTTTGATAAAGAAAGAAGCATACATTCCATTATTTCTTTAAATAACAAGAATGACTCTCCAGCACAACTGAAAGCAGACCATATGCCTTCCCTTTGGGTATCCCTTGGCACTGAGGTTCTGGCATCACACTCCTTCGTGTAGAAGCCAGCAAAAGATGTTTAATGGCTTTCAGACTCCGAAATGAGTTCTGCGGCCATGTGTGTCCCTCTCCAGTTGTCTGAGGAGATGAGCTTGAATTACAGCTCAGCCACTGCTGCCAAGCACTCTCCATTATTCCAGCAGACCAGGTTGCCAAGCAGGATTTATGGTCCTTTTAACTCAATATCAGGCAATGGAGCAGCATTGTGTGATACAGACTGTATACCAGAGATTCTTATCAATGGAACAGGACTCTGTAAAATCAGGGAGATAATCAAGTCTGTAACTATCATGTTGGTAATTGGCACCACTCAGAACATAGTTAAACATAAAAATACAAACCAGGAACGCAGAAGAAATGACTTTGTTTTCACTGTAGATTAATGCAGATCATACAAATCATTTTCACATTAAAACATTCTAACCTCCTTCCTCGCCTTGCATCCATGAAGTTTTGAATATGCCTGCAATACAGTAACTCTTGTGATTGGGTATAATCTTGATAATTACAACTGAATATTATTTTTAATCTGTTGTGATCTGAGGCAAAGCAGGCTTGTCTGTTGCTAATAGCGATGAAGCTCTGAATACATTAAGCTTTATTTTTCATTCCTATGAACAAAGAGATAGTTATGCTATAGAAGTAAACATTTACATTCAGATCTAAAAGAACAATTGGTTTCTTCTTTGATATAGATTAAGACTCAGTTTTAGCATGAACCAAAAGTCTTATCTGTCCAGTTATTTATAGCCAAGGAAAAAAAAAAATGTGTAGAGTGGTCTATATATATTTGCAGAAAAGATAAGCTTTATAACTGCCTGTGCTGTTGTATCTCTACTAATTTGAATATAATGAGCAAACTCTCACCTCACAAAGATTGGGTCCTGGGGGTTAACATATTAGCTCTTTATCTCCAGTGCTATAAAAAATGTCATTGCCATGCAGCTAATTATATTAGTTACAGATATAAAATACATTGGCATAGTTGTTTAATAGGCAGGCAAAAAATAAATGTCATTGCAGTTATAATTTTCTTGATTCTGTTTTTCCAAAATATTACTGATTTATAAGATTTTTTTTAACACCTTGCCAGTGATACAAATGGCAACGTTGACCTTCAGAGTGAGCTCAAAACCAACAGCTGTAGAACACAGGTAAATTAGAACATGTCTTATGTCAGTACGATTACAGTATCTTTGTACAATCCAATAAAAATGAGAAGCAATAAACCAAAGAACAACATTTGCTCTTCACTGTTCACCATCAAGTATTCAAGCAAATTAGTCTTCTGTGATAAATAACTGCTGCTGGATTTTACTGGCTGTAGGACTCAGCTTCAAAAAAACCCTCTGCTTATCCAGTGAATCCTTTAAAAATCTTTATCTTTTCCTCTGTCTGTGCTAGACACAGGAAATACACCTTTTATGTTATGTATGAATCGGCTCAAATTTTGATAAAATCTCCATTTAACTGCATGTCTTGTCCTGACCATCATGAATACATGTATGTTTCGATTCTTCTGTTTAATCTTGGTGCTTGAGAACAAAGGCATTGCATTTAGGTTAAGAGGCAATCTAACTCACGGCTAAATTAGTGGTATGCAGAAGATACCAGCTAAAGCTAAATTTGTTTTGATGTTTACAGTTTCCATTAGATTTCTGGATGACCAAAGAAACCAATTACTAAACTGAAACTATGAGACCTGGTATTTTTGTGTTATTCTACCATTACAAACTGTGCTGAGAGAAGCACAATAGAAGTGATCCCAGGTTACAAAAAAAAAAAAAAAAAAGTCCGTGGAAAATACACTCCCAACCAAACTAAACCCTTAGATAAATAAAACATGACTTGAACGAACCTATACTGGAAGCTCAACTGCTTTTTCACAGAATTGTCAGTCAGTCTTCATAGTGTGTTCATGGTTTACTAGTAACTCCATTTTAAAATCTGTTTCTTTGGCTAGCTTTAGCTGGATTTAAACTTAAAGAAACCCTAAAAGAGCCTTCAAAGAAAGATTTTTTTTTTTTTTAATCACTTTATTAGGAAGGGCATCAGAGCTACTCCTTTCTCTCTGCACCGTTCCTCACGCCAGTGATAGTTAGCATCTATGAGGTTCAATTAGATATTTCCCATGAGTCTGTAGGGAGTGAGAGCCTCAAACATTTTCTGTGAAGTTTCTTTGTTCATCCTAAATTGGATCAATTTGACATATTTGTTGGTATTTTTATCTGAAGCAATAGAAGTATGAGGTTCCTGTATTTGTACACTGGTGCTGAAAATGAATGTTTTCCCCAAGGAGGCCTTTTGGGGATTTTCCTCTTTGGAGGGAGCAGCACTTGTTCCTCTACAGCAGCAGTTCTTGGAGATGTAGGGCTTCATTTCCGAGTTCCACATAGTCATTCTGGTCTTTCACACCAGCTTTAATTTCCCTTCCACAGAAGTTGTAGTGGGTGAAGGATGCGATATTAAAGGTGAACGGGCTGAGATTACAGGACCTGCCTGTATATTTTGGAAAGTGATATGAATTTCTGCCTAGTGGTTTTCTCCTTGCTCCTCCTCCACCTTCCAGCACATGGAGTGCAACCGCATGAAGCACCTTAGAGTGCCCAGAGGATGGGTGTTAAGTGTGGAGCACTGCAAGGGCTGGGATCATCTCCATCCTGGTGCCAAATCACTGACAGAGATCCTTATACAAGAGGATTCCACCACCCCTCCCCCGCCATGGGCAGATCTGTGGGAACAGTTAGGGCTGTGGAGATCTCTGCCTTTGTGCACACTATTCATTGTGCTCCTTTGACTTAAAGGCTGCTTTGGTTTATGTAATTTTACAAGCTACCGAAGCAGGACCTAGTGATACTTAAAAAATAATTAAAACAGTCAGAGTATTGAATATTAAAATGCTGCCTTTATGCAGTATCTACTTTTCATATTACAGCGTAAGATTTTCACTCTACTTGTGCTATTATGAATCCATTACATGCAGATGAATGAACACTATTGTTAATAACCATTTACAGCATACAGTGTAACAGCTCCAAAGGAGCTATTGGAGTTTACTGTATGCTGTGAATATATATGAAGAACAAAACATAGACCTCAGCTAAGCTCTAATGAGCGCATTGACATAACATCATCTCTGAAAAGAATCTAAGACTCCGTAGCATGTCAATGGCAAAACAACGAAGTTGAAAGTTCAGGCTCCTCCTTTTTAAATCACACAGCTACGATGTTATGTAATGGGTATCATTACTGGTAACGGTTCTGAGTGTTGCTTGTAATGGAGTATACAGTGATTACCTCTTGTACGACAGATGCCGGTGTTTAATTCTCAGTGTCACCTGCTGCAGTGCTGGGATTGCCCTTGCATTTGGGTTCTCTTTCCTATCAACATGCAGAGCCTATGGAGAGATTCATAACTTTACGTGTCTGATTTGGAGTATTTTAGGTAGAACACAGACTAGATTTTGTGTGGGCAGGTGTGCTTGTGACAGAAGAGTGTTAGGAGAAAGCGTTTGCTACACATTTGTGCACGTCTCTACATTAATGTTAGTTTTGGCCACACCTATAGTACAGATGCAGATCTGAGTAAGTACAAACATGCAATAGATTTAATCCAAACCACTGCAATATAAATTTCTTCTGCTTCTAATACGAACCTTGAGATAATTTTTTCAGAGTTGGGATACATTTTGCCTCTGCTAACTGGATTCCAGTGACAAACTTTATGGTGCCTTATGACAGCCTTGTCACTGCTGTGGTAGGTTCTGTTCAGAAGGAGCTCAACAAGTGCTTACAAATTGCTTCAGCTGCTACATCCATTAGGCTGACCAAGGACTTTCAGTTCCTACTTTTTCAATTATATTTTGTGTTTTAGCTTATTACTTTTGATTGCAGCTTTAATCTGTTCTGGATGAAATGTACTGAAATGCTTCATGTTCATTGACCACACTTAGAAATTAGTGGAAATTGAAACTTAAATGGCTGTCCAAATTTGGTGCTAATATTGATACCCTTGGCTTTTTATGTTCGTTTTTAGAGCTTTTCTTCCTGGTGATGTTCTACTGTCCTCCCAAAAGATGAACCAGATTATTGCTAGCTGGCACAGAGCTGCATGAGGAAGGTCACTAAGGTCACCCTTTAATTTCAGTTTCCTCTGAGCCAGCTGTAGCTCCTGAAACTTTCCTGAGAGCCAAGAGTGCTCTCTAACAAGCAATCCTTGTGATGTTTGCTTTTCTGAAATGCAGGTGGAAGGCAAGGTAGAAAGCAAAATCTTGATCTTTGGAGTCCAGGCACAATTCACAAAACATAGAGAGATCCATAGGGTAATGCTGCCCAGAGCTTTCTAACTGCCCCCATCTGTGTGTCCCACAGAACGCAGTCTGGAGCTCTAGTAGTTCAGTAAGGTCAATGGCAAAATTGCATGTGAAGTTTTAAGTGCAAGTGATTTTCCATCACATGGAAAAGGTGAAATTCCCTCTCTTGTAAAATCAGAATGTGAATTAAACTGTTAAAGCCAAACAAACACTAATAAAAGGGCCAGCTTTTTTTTTAAAAGGTAATATCCCTCTGGTGCTAGGGATTAACTTCTTCAGGCCAGAACATGAGTGAAGTGGAGCAGCCCTGCAGCAAAATTCTTGGTAGAGGCAAAACCACACTTTTCAGTTTGGACACTAGATCAAAAGAAAAAGGTAATAAATTTGCAGACAGGAACTTGCCATATTGGGCAAGTATCAATGCAACATCTAAACAGTAAATTCATGCTAAACCTGTTCTGTGCATTTTCTTCAGCTATACTGAAGGCGATAAATATAAACTTCTCTCTTTACCATGTATTTCTGGTGAAAGGGTATGCATTCATGTAGTGTTTGTAACATTAACCTTTTTGATATGCAGTCAAGGGCGCTGTTAAAGACCGTTAAGAACAGTATTGCCTCCACAGGTCTGTTATCATTGTACTGTTCTAGTACCCACAGATTTTTAAGAAGTGGGCTGTGTGACAACACCAGAAAATCAACACCTTAAAACTTATACTTTATCTTCATAGTTTCCCATCTCTAATAAAAAATTTGTGGACAGTTATTTTAATATCTGTTTTCTAAGCATGTATCCTTTAATTAGGTCCTGTGCACTTCTTAGATTTGTTTTGTTGCCAATATTATACTGTTTCTCTGTATAGCAAGCAGTTTCCAAGGCAGACGTTCAATCCTGTTGGATTTTGCTTACTGATTATAACAAATTTATTACTTCTTTCATGGAAAGATAAAGCTAAATTCTTTTGTTGACCTACACTGAGTATCTGTAAAACCACATCAATGCATCATGAGGTCAGAAGCGTTAGTGGTAATAACTTCCTCTCTAGGGCATTTCCATGCACTTTGCTTTTTTATCTCTTCCATTTTTTTGTCCAAGAATTTGGCTCAAGCTTAAACATCACTGTTATATGCACTTCATTCAGAAAGGCTCAAGAAAAATTGTTCAGGATGTTTCTCAGACAAACTGAATACCCAAGCCACTCACACTTTAAATGAAGCATATTTCAGTAGAGAGTTATGACTAGCAAAGGGAAGGAGATTGAATCAACTTGGTGTCACCAAGTTTTGTCACCAAGATTGGCCAAGGCTGGCCAATCATGGGACAGAATCTCTCTCTAATTAGCCCCCCTCCCATTCTAGGAGAAAGGTTTAAGAAAAGAGATAAGAAGAAAAAAAAAAGTTTGTGAGGCCTTTCTTAAGTTTAGGAAACTGAAACAGTTTTAAAAACAATAGAAAGATTATGTACAGAACAAGATGATATTAACAAATTTATATAAGATCAGGATCAGTGCAGCAAGGAGAGGGTTGGGGGAATGTGCACCCAAGCTGTTGTTAAGGCAAAGCAGCAATACAAGCTACCATCCTGTTCAGGCAGCAGAAGCAGTGGCAGAGCCGCCAGAGCATGCAGCAGCGGTGGCGACAGCATGTGGTGTGGCTGGGCTGAGCACAGCAGTGGTGGTCCATGCACAGGGCAGGGCCAGCGAAGTGCTGGCAGCAGCTGTGGCAGGAGCATGTGGCATTAGCTGGGCTGTGTATCAAAGCAATGGCAGCAGTTGTGGCAGCCAGGACAGCACATGGAGTGGCAGGGTGGTACAGAGCAAAAAAGGGGCACTTCCGTTTTTAAGGAAGTCCTAGGGGCTCACCAAAACCTCCACAACCAGTGAAATGAGCTGATGTACATGGGAGGGATGCCACATTGGCTGTTTGATCCAGCCATAAAAGATAAACTAACCTTACTTATCTTAAACCAAGACACTTGTCTTTCAACAGATTTACTATTAAATGCAGCAGAAAACTAGATTTTGTTTATATCAGACCCTAACAACTCAGTTATGATCAGTGAAAGAGCAGAATGACTTTAGGTGTAAGAATCAGTCTCTTGGTTGTTCTGCTATCTTTAAGTAAGAACTTTAAAAATGAATACACTGAGAGTAAGTTCCTGATTCTATTTGAAGTTAATATCAAGAGGTGGGTTCCCAGAGGTCCAGGCTGCACATCTGTAGCTTGAAAGAGTCTCTGCAGTCCCATCAGCCAATGTTGTAACTGTCAGCTCTCTGTATTGTAGCTGGTTTTCTGTATTATAAGGTCACATTTTATGTCCTTTATCAAAGACATGTGAGACAAACTTCCTGAACTATTTTTGGAGGAATCTGCTACTTTTCTAAATAGCCAGAACCACTCTGAAAATCAGCTGCAACGTATATCTTATGCACTGTAAGTCCATACCGAGACTGTCAGACTGAATGCCCAAGCACAGTCATTCCCAATGTACATGCAGTGAATTGACTGCACATAAACCCTCTTCTGTTCCAGGCTGGAGAGGCTTTGGAGCAGCACAGTGTTGAGGACCACCACACTCCTCGGCACTGACCATGCTTAAAGGGGTCATTGCGCAAACACACAAATTCAACGAGCCTGCTGAATGGAGATAGTTACTCATGGAGTTGGCTGTTCATGACAGGACCATAGCGAGTCCAGCCAGGCTGCACTGCTGTCAGGCAATTAACTTCCCCAAAGAAGTAAAAAGAAATGTGTCATTTAGGTCATTCTGTGTGTTGTTTGTACATACTGGACAGGAGGACAAAGCACATACTCTTGAGAGCTAACAGGAAGAGTGTTTGTTTTCTCTGTGTCCCTTTTAAGATACTCTCAACATGCCAGAGTGGAGAACCTTTAATTTGTCACCTTCCAGTGCTTGGAGCTTTATTGCACTCATTGCTTAAGATAACGCAGGTGGTAGTGGCTGGCTTTGTAGCTGGTATTTCTTTCACTGATGGTTACAGTTAGGGGTTTTTTTTTTTTTGTTTTTTCCCTTTTTCTTAGACAGGAATTGTTGCTTCAGTTTATTTCATTTGCATTTAACGGTTCTTCATCATTTTATTGCCAGTTCTCTGCTGTGACTCTAACGGAAAAAGAATGTTTATTCCCTCTGCCCAGCAAGGTTTTAAAATGATTCCCTGAGTTACAATTGTTCTTTGTTTATTTATAATGCAGCATCATCTATTTTTTACAGTGTATTTACGAGCAGCAGAGACTTGACACCTTTTAGAATGAAATGCCTTCATTCTTTCTAAAAGTCTCCTTATGCTTTTGTAAAGCACTAAGTATCCTGGTGGTGTTCAAAAAAAGGAACATGATTATGAGCACAACGGAGAGGAAGAAAACTGTCAATCTAAAAATGGTTCCTCTTACTCAGCAAATCCCCTGTCTGTATTCTGAATCGTCTGATGTTAGTGACACAGAAAGCTTCTAGTAATCTTTATTACACCTGTTAGTACTGCACAGTCAATATAACTCTGAAAGCATAAGCTGGATTTTACTTTGACTCACACATTTCCCAAGTTCCAGCCATTCTCATACAAGTACATGAAGCTTAAAATTAAAATTTTACTGAAAATAACACGCTAATATGGAAATTAAGGTCATAAAATGAAAGGGAGTATGAAGAAACAAAACAATCAACTTGATATTAATTTTTTTTTAATATTAAAAGTTAGAGCTTGAAGACTCAAAGGGCTTTTCAGAGATGGAATGCGAGCTGCTTGCATTTTCATGAGGCCAACTTTAAAATAATGTCCTTCCTGATTAGCACAGTGAGCATCATTGCATTTAATTGGGTAATGACCTCTGCTTAGTGAATGTTATAAACGAGAGAGAAATTTGAAAAGAGGTACAATAGCAAGCTGCAGTAATCATGTTTCTATTGGTATTGCCAATTGAAGATTATGAATGATAAACATTAAACCTCAACATGTAAACAGTTTTTTCCCTGCAGAATTTAGGCTCAGACTGATCACTTGTCTCTCCTAATATGATTTGTCCTGGCTATTGAAAACAAGGACTCCTCCCTCCCCCGATATCTCTTCTAATGTAATTAGCATCTAGTCAATAATGTTCAGCATTTCATTTTACCGCTTTAATTAACAAATTCAATTTGTTCAAACTGCTGTGAAAACAAATTAAAAGCCCAGTGAATAAAAACCTTTAGTGCCAGAGATGTGTCTAAGGTGTTCACTAACTCTACCTCTATTAAAATACCATCTATTGTATTTTTTTTCCCCTGTGAAAATGACTGAGATTTTAGAAACTTGTGGGTTTTGTTCCACCATAACAAGTTCGGATTCACTGTGGCAGGGTTTGGATTTTTAATGCTGAGAGATGGTTTCCCACCCAAAATCCAAAGTCTGAGGAAGAAAGCAAAGCTGCCTTTTTGTGGCGCATAAGCTATGAATGTTGAACGTTTACTTTGAAGCCTTTCCAAAAGTTCCCATTGCTCTTCAGCTTTCCTCTTGCTGTCCCTCTCCCACTCTGCACCAACAAGTTGCAACAGGGTTTTTTGGTGTCAAAGCAGCAGCATCTCTACTAGCCATAGCCACCTCCGTAGCAGCTTGTGTGTGGCCAGGACAGAGCTGCTGCTTTCTGCTTTAGCTTTTAAAACGCGGAGTCTCCTAAGGCTGCAGCACTGGGTGCCCGTGCTGGTCTCACACCTCTCCCGTGCACCACCTGCCAGTGCCTAGGAAACCACCGAGACTGCAAGAGCCTCCACGTCCAATACTGTCATGTTTTCATTTTATTTTTTCTCCCCATTTTCTTTTGTAGATGAGAGCATTTACTGTACAAACATTGGCAGAGCTCTGGAAAGGTTGAAACAATACAGATTGGGTTTAATAACTACTGTAAATGTCCTGCAAACTTGGTCAACAGACTGGCGTGTATTTATATGCACGATAAACACAAACACACACAACCCCCGTCCGGCTGTTTGGAGGTCAGCCTTCCCTTTCCAAAGAAGGTCGCTCAACTGTGGGCTTTCTGCCAACACGCAGCATTTAACTTTGCAATATTCATGCAATGGGTTTTTAATATTTACAGCTTTAGATTTGACACAGCTCTCCTTACGTATTCTGATTGCTTTGGCTTTTTTCAAGACCTTCCTGAGGTGGCTGTTTGAGAAACACATTTAAGAGAGTAAATGTTAGCTACTGAGCGGTGCCAGGGTAGGATATTGAGGCTGCTGAGGAAAGCGTTGCACCTCCAGCAGCCAGAGGGGCCTCAAGGAAGTGTTTTGGTTGAAATTCGTTTTGCAGATCGTTGTGGAAGCAGTGGACTATGCATGCTGGCTCCCTGTGGTGTTGCTTTGTTTGGACGCTGTGTGGCATTAAGTTTAGGTTGTGAGTTTTCCCTCAGCTGACGATCTAGTTTGAGTGTCTCTGCTTTATCTACCTCTGCATAACTTGTCTTACTGCAATGTCCATCAGATATCTTGGGGAAATTTAGTTAAAATAGGATGGTGGGTTCAGTGGTGTGGAGAAGACTGACAGGTTAGAGGGGGGGTTTTACATGAGCTCACTTCTTCAGGACGGAAGGCTGAAAGAGTCCCTCAATTTGCCATGTTTCCCTGGCACATGATTTACCATGTCTGAGTTTGAGAACAGGGAGCCTTTACTGCTCCAGTTAATCTCCACATTTAGGCACTCTGAAGTTCATGAAAGTGCACCTGAATATCACATTTGCAACTTTTTAATATGTTCTCTTCTAAGAGTGATCTAGTATTAGCTAAAACATTACCTGTTTCATCACTGTACAAGGAAAATGGTAGTGTTTATTTCAAGCTGAAGTCCTGGAGGAAGTAAACCATTAAAACCTGAGATCTTATGATGAACAAGAATATGAAGTGAAAAGCATTAAATGTAAACAAATGGATGTAAGAGCTTTCCGAGATCCTCAAATTGGGGTGTTTGTGTTCTCTAATTTCTCTGCAATGAAGTCATCAATCCCTATCTTTAATTTAAAATTACCATTATAATATTTAGTGACACATACTGGTGGTGTTGCCCGAGCAAATCTGTGTCTAAAATGATTGCATCTCTGCTCAGATATGTATAGCTCATGTCTGTCTGTGTCTCTCTCAGTTTCTTTTCTTTTCTCTTCTTTTTTCCCCAAATGTAACTGCATGCCAAATGGTATAAATTATCTAACCATCTGTCTCCCTTCTTCAAAACCCTGAGGGAAAATAGATCTGAAGTGTAGCTCATTTTCACCAAAAATGCCAGTTGTAATAGATCCTCACTTTTGCCTCCACTCATCTTGTAACTGGTGGGAAATCCCATAGCCTTACATTTTTTGGTAGCTAACTTGGACCCTTTAATTAGCAGGTGGCCAGTTTTGCCTCTGCTCAGTGATGGCAGCAGCTCCCGGACCTTCTGGGTTTTCTTTCACCTCTGACCAGTAGAGGAGCTCCCCCTGCCTGTTACTTCTACAGTGTTTTTAAGGAGTGGCTGAAATGTTCACATTTTCCTGATATTTTCTTTGAGATTTAAACAATTTCATCTAATTCTATATCACCTCCCCCCTTAATTTTCTGTCTTGTAAAATAATAATAAGGAAACTGATTTTACCGCAGGAGTCAATTTGCAAATCAAGCAGCCTTTACATTATTTCCCTGTCTGCTGAGTCTCTGCACCGAGTATCGCTGTCTCGCATAAATGTTTCCCCCACTCTGTCTTTCTGACGCATCAGCTGAAGCTGAAATGCTAATTGAAATCGAATCGGCTTGTCAGTGTGTTGCCACTGTGCTGTTCTCCCCCCGGTATGCTTAGCTGGTGTGTTCGCTAACTGGGAGTTAGGAGCCTTTATGTTGAACGGTGAAAAGTACAAGCGAGGTAACTATTCTTTCTTGCTGCTTTACCACATTGTGCAATGGGCCAGACTTGTTGAACCTTGTGGTCCTGTGTAAACTTACTGTACCGGAGGCACCCTCCAAAGTCATGTCTATAGATCAATCCTCTGTTTAGCTGCTTCCAAATATGGAGGATGAGCGTGAGTGAAGGCAGCTGACCCTGGGACAGTCCTTGAAATTTCTTCTTTTAGCTTGAGTTGTTTTTAAATGGGGAACTCCTCAGCTATGCTTCCACATTGCTCTCAGCATATTGCAAGCTCTTCTGATTCGAAGAGATAAAGAGAATCAGGTCTGAGATTAGAAGAGGTTCAAATGCAAAGATACCTAGCCCTGGTATCTATATAACACTTGGGAACTCATATTATACTTCTTGTATCACTTCAGGAAGAAGGTAATGCAAATAATTTATTTCCACACATTAGTAATAGCACTCATATTTGGTGAAAGCTCTTCTACTGGGATTGTAGCCAATATTTCCTCATTGTTGTGTTAATTTTATGTAATACTACATGAATAATACACCAACAACAGTACACTCCCAGAATTTACTGTGGTCAGTAAGATCTGTTCTGGCTGAACCCAAGGGTTTTAATAAACCATGTAATTCTGGCTTGTCCCCAGGATGTGCATCCCAGCCAGAGTTTTCATCAGTTTGACACTCACCTATTCACATTCCCGCATGACTATATTTATGCCTACAGTCATCACATGAAGTATTATTGCAGTTGTGCACAGGAAGGCATACTTAGATGTTTTTTGATCTTTGCTTCTGTTAAATTGACACTGTGATAGGACCCCAGACATGATAAACAGAAGTATATAAGCAGGCATAGAGAAATTCATAGGCATTTCGGTATGCGAACCTTGGGTATCCTTTGAAAATATTTCCTTTGACTCTGAAGAAAGTAGGTTAGCTGGAACTGTTTACCTTGCTACTGAAAGAATTTCCAGATAGCAATTTTTAGTAAAACTGTGGTCTGCAAGCTTATCTCAGTGTGACAGCTCTTCCATTTCAGATAGATTAAGATCTTTTCCAAAGTATGCTGGATTGGTGGCTATCCAAGCATGTGTCATTAGGCATAAATGAAGGGTAGATATTGAAAGATGTATTTTAGCACGTAGGTATTTGATGTTCTTTTCTAAAGGGACCAGTTCTGAAATAAATTTAACAGTTATGCTGTTAGCAGAACTATTAAACCCTTGTATCGTGTAGATCTGTATCTGTGTCCACTGACCCTACCATGATAACCCCAATTCTTCCCCTTTTGCCAAAATGTGCTCTGTGAGATCCCCTGGGCAGAGGAAAACAAACTATGGCTTGTCTTGAGTTTTATGTTCATGATGGCATTGTTGCCAAACAAAAGATTGGGAAATGTAGAATATGATGTCAGAGGGACACTGTGTTGGGTCTTTGCCTTCGCTAGTCTCCAGACTTCAGGAGGAAATTACCAATTATTGAGACTTAAGTTCTTCAAATGTCACAGACTATCAGATTCATAAGCAATGTCGTGTGATCTGGATTATACTGATCGATGAACTGACAATTTTGGCTTGCTTCCACAGAAGGCCAGCATTTCCTGCAAAAGCTGTATTTAAAGCTTTCTCCAAGTGTTAGTCTAGTAAGACATTTAGAATCTGTTTGCCTTCAGTTTGCTATCTGTAAAGTAAAGATAATGGTACCCCTCAAAGGTGTATTGTCAGGCTTAATCTGTTCATTTTTATAAAGTTCCTTTCAGCTTCTGAGATAGAAGGCACTAAAACAATGCAAAGTATTATTCATACTGTTATTATTTTATGAGTCATGCCAAGACATTTCTTCTTCTTTATAAGAATTCCAATAAGATCTCATTTCTTTATTGCACAGAGATGATGTTTTAAGTTTTCATATTTCCGCAGGAGAAAATTACAACTGTGAAGTGGTCAGTACATTAAGAAACTGGTTCAATGTCCAATTCCTTTTTTGTTCTTAACTGTGTTGATATATAACTGTAATCTGACAGATGCCCAAAGATTGATGCCTTCCAATTACCTGTGGTTTGTAATGTCAACTTGATAATTTTGCATTTCTACAAGCTCAGGTTAATAACCACTGTGCTGAAGCTGAATAATTTATGATTTTTTTGGTCTTCCAAGTTTGGAGAGATCAGTAATAACACATTTCAAAATAAAGAGAACTGATTACCTCTGATTGCTGTTTTATGAAGGTATCTATTCTAATAACTTCATCCTGAGTAGGAAATGACACAACAGGCGTGTTAAATAGATAAACAAGGACAGACGAGGAGTTGTACGGGCAAGATGATAATTCTAAACCAAATGCATTAGCATAAATGCAGAAATCTTCACTTGCTGCTTGCCTAACCAGTGCCAGATTGGAGTGACTTGTAGCTATCACTCAGAGGCAGAGGAAGGTGTTAAGAACATGTTTAAATGAGAAGACGATGGCAGCTCTACAAATTTTGACAGTCAGTTTATCTGAGGCACAAGTTCCTTGCTCTTTGTTCTTCACCAGTTCCCAAAGGGCTTGATTTTCAGAAGTGCTGAGCACTTGCAGCTTCTATTGACTTCAAGTGGAGTTTTAAGTGTTTTGCACTTGTGAAAATCATGCCCAACTGGATTAGCACAAAGAGGGTTTTTTTCCAACATCAGCCAGAAATCTCTTCCTACCTGACTTTTCCAGCAAAACACAGTTACTATTTCTTAACAGGCAAAATTGTATTATTCTATTAAGTATTTGAGTTCCTCAGTTTCTTAGTGAATATATGTTGGGCTTCATTATGCATTTGTACTGTTTCTCACAGAGTCAAAGAAGTAAGAGATGGAAAAGACCTACTAGGTCAGGTACTCCATGTCTCCGGTAGTACAGCATTGTCCCTTTCAATATGTTTTCTTGTGTATTGTCCCTCCTAAATACTGGAGACATCCGTGCTTGAGGTTGTAGTGACAAAGGCTGCACAACAGGTTATCTTTCTTTCAAGAATAATACACATACTTGGAAAGAAAAGAAAGCAGAATATATTTAATTCTTCCTCCAAACTGAGAAAAGAATTCCTTTTATTCTACAGGCAGTTCTCCCTATCATCATCAGAGGCAGCTGCTGTGATTAGAAATAGGGGAGTAAATGCCGGATTCTTTGCAGATTATATTTTGATTTAAAAAAACCAATGGTGATCTTAGTCTGTCATTATTTCTACTCTTTTACTGTTTTATGGCCCCTCTCTCTCATCATTTCTGGACGCTTCTCCACTTTGGCATGTGGCCAGGGATACAAAATACCCTAAAGAATACATTCAACAATGTGTTTTAGTTCCACATTCAAATATATCTTTGGCTACCCTGTTCCGGAGAAGTCATTGCAATAGACTTAATGGGCCATAATTCTGCCATAAAACCCAGGCTGATGACAGGAAGAAGTGTAGTCATTCCAGTAATAAAACTGACTGCCCAGTACAATACAGGCTTTTTCCCTCCCCCATCTGCATTAAACATAATTATTGGAAGAACAGTCTCTGGATATGTTTCAGTACTTTCCCATATTACTGTTTTCTAGGTCGAAATAATTTATTTGTTTTAAAAGCCCTTATAAAAACAGCTGTCTGTTGTTTACATGATGAATCTCTTGAAAGTTTTCTCATGAGGAAGATAATATTCATGTTCTTTAAATTTTCATTTTTGTATCTATTTAACACATAATACCTGAAGATTTTTGCTTTTATTATTATTAAAATTACTAACTAAAAACTGAAGGAGGTAACCTTTAATTTATACTCTTGCTTAAGAAGAGGTCTTTTTATAGTTACATTCAGGTATTTTTTTTTTTTCCTGTGGATCATCTGTACTATTAAATGAGGTTTTATTCCAATTTAGGAGACACTTCGTCTTTAAACCCGTACTTACATTAACTTTTGTACATGGTTGCCCAGGCAACAATGTAATTGCATGAAACAATGGCATTCTCCTATGTACCATTTATGGCAAGTTTGCATTTGAAAAAACTTCTTGTCTTATCATCAAAGCAGAATTTGTAACCTTCTGACAGCTGAAGGAATGTTCAGGGGCCTTGATTCATATTCATTTTCTCTTGTAATTGTAATGGGTACCATCACCTTTCATTTTCAGGGTATTTCTTTTTTCCCCCTATGATAGCTACTGTTTTACATGAAAATTCTAGAGGAGGCAGAAGAAACTGATTAAAAAATAGCTCCAAGAAAAGGCTGCAAGTACCATTCTTCTAGCTTGTAGCCTGTGAAATTGCCACTGTCTAATTGATCTTCTATAAGCTTATCTTTCCAGTGAGATGTACCATTATTGTACATTAATCAGTGCCTCCAGACATTATCACTGAGGTAACCAAGAGCTAATCAAGCAAGAATGGAGCTGGCAGACGCCAAGATGTCACGGATGCCTTGCTGTGTACGAAGTCTGTCAGAGTTTCAGCTTCCAAAGGAACCTGTTTTTGCAGGGCTGCAGACTTTGTGTAACCTTGTCATAGCGATGGAAGAAGGGGCAAGCACCCTGAATGTCAAATAGGCAGGCACACGGGAAGCTGACACTCCTGGAATCCTCTAGATGGCAAACAACAAAGTGACACCGTAATAATAATAATAATAATAATAAATGATGCTACTTAAGATTATACAAAATAGTTGACATGTTGATTAGTTTTTACTAAATAGCAGTTTCCAAGGAAAGAGAATCTAGCAAAGCAAATTTATAGTGGAAAATATTCAAGATGTATTAATCGGACATTGCAAAGTGCCATTGGGGGGGAAAAAAGAACCCAACCAAAATTCAACCAAAAAAACCCCTGCACAAACCTCTGAATTTTCCCAAATGCTACTTTTGGCAGCTAAATGCCATATTGGGAAAATAACAAAATAGAAAAACCGTAAAGAAGTGTACCAGTTTCATTTAATCAATTTAACTAAAACCCTGGTTATTTTTCTGAATGATCTGTGTGACACTTTAGTGTCAACTGACAGAACCTGTAATTCGGGATAGAATGGGGCCTGAATTGTGAAGGAAAGAAGCTGAATCTTTGTGCCACAGGTTGTGCCATGTGAGACGAGTTTCAACTGCTGGCATGTCTGAGTGGCTTCTTTCTTGCTGGCAAGTCAGTGCCTCCATGGCATCCTTTAAGTATTTCCTCCTACCATCTTGCTGGTGCTTGCAGAGAAGCAACTCCAGTGCTGGAATCAGCTAAGTGAAACTGTACTGGTGTAGGCATGTTCCCCAGCCTACTGGTGACATTTATGAGTAGGATTTACCCAAAAGACGTTCAAGAACTTGGGACCTACAAGTGTACCTTAACTCTGCCCCTTACTAGATTCACAAATTAGGCAACAGAGTGAGAACAAGGCTTATTCTTGAACACAGGGTAAAAAACATAGCCTGCGCTTGGTGACCCAGAGCTTTGAAGCTTGGTGTTTCTGATCTCCTTTCTGCTACCTAAAGAAGCAGACAGGTTTTCTCCCCACACATTTGTAACCCACTGATTTTCATGCAACTTCCAAGTGCGCTAGAGGAAGAGAATTACTTCTGGTAGACATAGCAAACAATATCACTGATGTAAAGCTTGACTCCTGATGCTTTTTTCTTTATATTTTGAAAAGTCACTATATTTTGCATGCTGTATTTTGTTACCAGTGACCAAGAAATTGAAATTAAAGCAATAGGCTGTAAAAGCATTAATAAGCAGATTTTGCATAGTTTTCACTTTGTAATTCCACTGGCTTCTGTTGATGTATTCCAAATATAAACAGGTAACAGATCAAAATTTGCCCACTGAATACACATATAGTAAATGCAAAACACTGAACCAAATTGCCTGCTGGCATACAGCCATTAACGAAAAGGAGTTTTGCCAGAAGGTAGTTTGGCTCATTATAGCTAGTAATTTGATTATTAATAAGTGGAAAAATATTAGTAATAGTTGTTAAGCTTTATTGATGACATTCTCAAAACTATTACTTCCGTAGAGTGAATGTGTCAGTAGTCCCTTACACCTCTTTGTGATTTCAGTGAGGATCACCTATTCATGATGCTTTGCAAGACCAAGGTCATTAATGAAGATGTTTTCTGTTGGGTAGGAGGGGAAGATTGGTTTTGTTTAATTAAAAAACCCCATGAAATAGAAATACTGCAGAGGGATAAATGTTTCCCTTTCTGAATATAAACATCTTGGCATCACCTCACTGTTTATTTTCAAAAACTGCCTAAGTTTTGCTTCCATATTTATCTAACAGCAGGGGATCATTATCCTGTGACAAAGTTCTATTCCACTGACATTATCTCTTAATTAGAATTCATCCTTTTCTAGTTCTACGTAGTCAGCCTGTAGTTCCCACAAGTCCCATAAAGCAATGTACATTTTTGGAGGCAGAGGGAAAAGGGAAGGTCTTGCAGACCATTAAGAGCTGTTTAATAAGCAGCCTAGTGTGGAAAAGGCTGCTTTTATTCTACATGGGCTTATCTATTCAGAATTGCTGATGAGGGCCAGCCTCTGCCCTCCCTCACATCATGCCAACTGACTTTAAGTGATGTGCCAGGCCAGGAAGGAGGGCACTGCTACAGTCGAGAAAATAAATGGCTTGTCTTCCTTAGGAGACAGGAAGAGGAATCAGCTTAGGGCTATAATCACCCTACCCTTAGAAGGTAGTGGGGCAGACAGAGGTAAAGAGCAACCTTGTAAGGTGCTCTGCAGTGCGTAGTGAATGTGCATTGGGATCGTAGTCATGAAGGGTATCATTTCTACTGCTAAGGTCAGTCACACTAGTCTCCCACGACTCCTCTTTTAGAGATGAAGGCACTCGCAGATACTAATGCATCTTACCCTTTTCTCAGGAAGTGTGAGTAGCTTTATTCTGTCAGTCCCTTTACAACAACAGATAAGCAGCCTGACCCCAGAAGTATGTGTCTGTGTGTGTAAAACAAAAAAAATCCAACAAAAATAATAATACAGAGATGTTAAAGTCCTTGCTCCCGCATCATGACTTTCAGTAATCTTTTGCAGTGAGACATACAGCAGCACTTAAAACGTTCTAATGTCTGAGCAGCAAGTGCTAAGTGAGCACATTGAAGTAGAAATCTAAACCAGACATTAATATCTCTATTTCCATGTCCTGCATTTCAGTGGGTAGAGATGGGAGTAGTCCTTCCCACTGGTGTTTGGACACACTACATCTTCTGAACTAATTGGCATCTCCTGTCCAAGCTGCATAGCTTGGCAAAGATGGGGAAACATTCAGCAGCTGCTACAAAACATCTTTCCTTTTACATAGTACATCAGAGCAAAATCACAGAAAACAGGCATAAATCTAGGAAAAAAACAGTTATCCACAGGTTAGCATGAATAGTGCCTGCTACTGAAATAGCACCCATGTAAAAATCCAGTGTGAAACTCTTGGTCACGTGGCATATCAGAGACCAGAAATACAGAAACACTCTTCTAAGATCAGATCCTCAAATGCATATCAAGAATAACTACAGTTCTAATTGCCTAACAAGTTTCAGATAATATTAGAGCACATGCTTCAGCATTCAATTATTTCATTTTAGGGATTAGGAAGAGACCAAAGGGAGTAACCTTACCTGAACAGCTGTGTAAAGTAAAGCTTTGGGGCTTGTTCGCATTTTCTTCCGAAATACATGCTATTAGACATTGTTAAGGAAAGAACAATGGAAAAGATTGGTCCGGGAGATTCATTAATTGTGGCGATTCCTACACTGGCATGATTTTTTGATATGGTTTCCTGAGAATGTTTTGCTATAAAGTAGTGTGTGAGGAGAAAAGAAATTCCCTGAAATGTCCCTAGTCTGTAAATTAGCCCATGTATAATTTCACTTAATGTTTCAAAGGGATGTTCCCAGTTCTACTTTTCACATTTTTATCATTTTCACTTAAACCCTGTAAATTTGTTCAGATGTTCAAACCCTTTCTCTGTCCATAGATGCAAAGAAGAAAAATCCACAAAAGATACAAAAGCAAAATATTAGCAAGTTTATTAAATCCAGGAAGCAGTGTCTTACTGAAAATTCTGCTAAATTTATTTAATGATGTGGTGCTACTGAGAGCTGTTATAACTTTATTGTACTGAATTATGCAATATCGCACTCCACTGTCAAATGTTTCCTTGATTCTTATTAAGGCTATGATTCATGCTAATCTTATATCATTTAGACAGGTTCCTCAAGCAGTGTTTTATTATTATTTGTTAATTTATGAAGTATAGTTTCAGTGTATTGTCGTACTTTATAATATTAAGGAAGGATAGAATATTAAACACCCAAATGCATCCAGATACTCAGGGCTAAGTCAGCTTCTGGGAGACAGTGTGTGTAAGGGTATGAAGGAGATATATTACATGGTGCTCAGGAACATCTGACAGTTTTCCTAAATGGTGGCTTTTACATGGGCTCACATTCCTTTCAGGTCTAGTCTGCATTTCAGCAAAACTATTGAATTTAGCTCCTTTCTCTAACCAAACTATGGGAAACGCATTTTGGCAAAACCTGGGTTGCCAGGGGTTGATTTCTCAGTTTCTGATGCTCAGTTTGACAGGGGGAAAAGATTGGACACTGATGCACATGAATAGTTAGATTTGTGCCTCAGGAATGTGCTCCTTATCCTTAGGTGTGACTGTGGAAAGAGCAAGGGCCTCTGTGTTCCAGCTGGAGACACCCTTGGGGAGCCTTAAAGCTCCTCTGCCAGCTCTTTATTTCCACTGCTTTGCGGCTGAGAAAGCAATTGGGAGTGTGAAACTATCTAGCTAAAAGTTTGGTGCATTTTCTGTGCTTTCTGAAGAAAGGTATGAATTTCCTGCCTGCAAACAGATAGGAAGTCACTTGCCCTCCTCTGCATCTATCTTTCTTCATTTTCCCACTGAATTGAAATCAAGATATATTTTTAAAGAATTACAGAACAGCATGTAACTTGGTCAAATTTTGGGGGAAAAGAAAATCCTATGAGTAGAAGAAACCAGCTGATTTGAAGCCTAACCGTCTCAGTGTCATAGAAATCTTAATATTAGATTCAAAAATTCAAAATGTTTCTTAAAATAATATATAAACCAGTATAGCACAAAAATGGTTTGCACTTGTAGAAACTTAACTGATCTTCCAAGAAAAGACCTGTACCAGCTTTGATCTTGTCTGATGCGTTTTGCTTTCATTTAAGGAAGGGAAATCTAAGTTTCTCAGCAAGGATTTGAGATCTTTGACTGTGTATTCATGACACACTGCCAAACAGTAAAGTGCTTTACAAAAAGTACTGCACTGAACATAGTGATATTTGTCTCCTTTCCAATACTGACCGTTCCTAAATTCTTCCAATTCCGTTTGCTATGAAAGAGAAGTATCAAAATCACAGGTTTGTTGATTGAGGTTTTTTCCCCCCTGTTTTCAAGTTCCCCATTAGTGGTCATTATTTTCCTGCTTTTGTCCTTTTTTTTCCCCCTTCCAATTTTGCTGTGAGTGATTCTCTCTGTCATCTTGCCGTAAATTGATTAATACTGCCCACTGATGCAGTGCACCACATGGCTAATATATCAGTTAAATGGAAACAGCAAACACCACCTGCTCCTTCAGGCAAATGGCACTTTGGAAAATGGAATGTGTAATCAATAGAATTAAACCTTAAGCAAAGCACTGCAAACAAATCCAGGGGCAAGGTCTTCTTAACTCTGTGGTATGAAAGATTTTTTTTTTCTTCTTCAAAAATGATGTGTTTGGTTTGCTTTCAGTATATCAGTTATTTTCCTTGTGATATATGGTATTCTCACTATAACTGTTGTCCTACAATTCTGTATGACTTGGATTAAAGGTGATTTTTTTTTTATATGAAAAGTTTTAAATGGGTCTGCTTCCCTTTATATGTTGGAGATTTACAGGACCAATTCTTGTCAGTGGCAGTGATAGGCAATAGGATAAATCCTTCGCATTGATGGGGAGATAAATGCCGCTTGAATTTCACTTTCAAATCTGCTAGAGACTACTTAGCATTAAAGCATTTGCCTCGTTTGTGAGCACTTTAAAGATTAAGAATTTGAAGATCAGATGCAAAGACACACAGAACTTCTCAGCTCATGTTAGAATGATCTTCCCTTAATAAATATTTTTTAGAAAAAAACAAACTGGTCAACTTTACTTCTCTAGTGAAAGAGTAAAACAAACAAAAAAAAAAAAAGGAAGGGCAATAAATACAGAGGACCAAATAAAAGCAGAGAACCCTTGCAATTTGCGTACAAGGAGAGAACAGGATAATCTGTGCCCAAGATTATTTGTAAGTAATGGTCAGCTCCTGCAGGAAGGCAAATTATGGCTTGGGAGACTTGGGGCTGCCTAACACAGAGTGTGTGGTAATTGTTTTGGTTCAACATACAGTTAAGGAAAACGAACTCTGCCCTTGTAGGAAGCTTCCCACAGATCAGAGAAGGCTCTCAGGGTACCTTCCACATCGGAGTACTGCCAATGGCTCCAGACGCTTCATAAATCTGTAGATGAAAGTTCAGGCAAAGCTCCACTTGTACCCTATTCCATACCTGTAAATTGCCATCCTTGACAGATCTGTTTGTTTGGAGATCATTTTTGTCTCAGATAAAGCTTGTTAAATAAATGAATACGGCCAATCATTAGTTCGTACCAACTGACATACAAGTCGTGAGCTCCAGTTACACGAAAATAGCCCGGATCTATCTCATGGCTGCTTCTAACAACTCACAGCAGACTCCATTCTCTGTTTGTGGTGTACTAGTAATTACGTTCTCGCTGGCAGGATTTAGAGTTTGGTTGCCAAGGCCCAAGCACCGTGTAGCAAGTGTTTTGGTAATGAATAAAGACGGCAATCAGCAGCAACCTGAGAGCTAGCTGAATGAGACAATCTGGCGGGCACTGAGGGGGTCCTGCTGGCTTGCTCAGATGGGCAGCAGGCAGGGATGAGATAATTGATAGGAAAGGGTAATGAAAGGAAAGGAAGTGGGAGGCGGGGAGAGGAGACAGCAGATTTAGAAAATAGACAAAGATTTTGACCTTAAAGCTAATAGGCTACTCGGGATATTATTTTATAAAGACCAGGATAAAATGAGCTGGCAGCTGAATGTCAGTATAAAATAATCCTTTGTGTATGTGTGTGCACATGCACGAGCGCATGTGGTGGGCTGGGGAGAGAGGAAATCCCCGTGTGCAGATCTTAGATGATTTCTAGGAAATAATAGAAGCGACATGAATGGTTATTCGTAGGATCCACAGTGTTGCAACGTTGTCTTACCTACAGGTTTTGAAGTCAGGAGTTTAGGGGGAGAAATTCAAGGTGAGAGGGAGACATGACCTAGACAAATTCATGAAAATATGGGAGGGTTTTGTATTTCAGAAAATTGAGTCTTCATCTGAGACGTATTGAATTCTATAAAAAGAGGTCCACTGATTTTTTTTAAGACCTTAAACTATTCTGACTTTGAAAACTAAGTGGATGTTTGACTCACCATTATCAAGATTACAAAAAACCCTACAAAAGCAGCACGTATATAAATATATGACCTGGAAAAGGAGAGAATTAAGACTAGCCAACGGAGTCGTATGTACTTTTTTTGGCGAATAAATAATTTTCTTAAACTGAATTCTTGAAACATAATTACTCCTTTAGCCTTAACAGGCACGGAAGAAAAAATCCTCAGAAAAAATCCTTAGTCACAGAAGTCAAACTCCTCCCAAGATACAAGAGAACAGGTTTTGTGGAAGGAAAGCTCTTCTAGAATTTTGCATCCTTCTGACACCAGACATACTTCCTTCCAGCCTTGTGGGCATAGAGAAAGATTAACATTTTTGCATTGCTGTTTGGAGATATACATATATATATATTTTAAGAATGAGCACAGAGTTCAAGATAGACAAGTAGGAAGATGGCAGTATGAATGAAGTGGAGATATTTTTTTCCTCGGTGTTAAAGCTTTGTTTAGATCCTCCTACATAATTTTAGGATATGGTTTTGCTTTATATTGACAAGCCTATCTGAACTTGAAGATATCTCTTCAACAATCTTATCCGTTTCCTTGTTTATTTTTGTTTACTTTTTAAACACATTACGGATTTTAATACATCTTCTCCAGATTTTCAGGTATTAGGAAGGTTTCAAGAGAGTCTTTGGTGGTTCACTGACTCTCTGTTAGATATCGTAGGAGTGCGTGATATGCTGTGTCACCAGGGCTGGGATCTTATCTTGACGTGGGGTAGTACTGTGATAGCAAACCTCGGTATAGCACATGGATTTCAAAGGGCATATTCCTGGTGATTCAGTAACTGATGCTCGTCTTCTGAACTTATTCTAAATAAATTCTTACGAAGTGCGCAGCAATGCTAGGTGTTCTTGGCTTTGGGCAAAGGTACATCAGCACTTCAGGATGTTTGCTATTGAAAATGTACTATGCTAGTGAGAACCAAAACTGCACCTTTTTCCTTCTCAAATTTCAGATGGAAATGGTGTTCTTTCTGGTATTCCAAAAAAATGTCATGCCGTTCCTCTGTGTAGAGTTCATCAGTGAACTGCTTTCTCAGAAATAAGGAAATATGTTCACGATAAAAGAAAATATTCCATGTAGAGTTTTACAAAGCACTTTGGGATCCTTTCAGATAACAGAGACTATATCAAACATTATGATAGCTAGTAGTTATTAATACCTGTCATATTGTGACTTTCTCAATCACTTTTATTCTGGTTGGAGCAGCCTCAGGAAACTGTCTTTTACCCAATTTACCATAATTGTGATGTGACCCTTACTGTACCCTCCGTCTTTCCAAGACCTTTTGAAATATATTATAGATGCTCTCTGTGACCTCTCCTAAAAGCTTTTTAATTGAAATGTTGTCATGCAGCTTCCATATTTAAGGTAATTTCGTATTTTGATGGCCTTCAAACACAAGCTTAAAGTATATTCCAAAGAGGGAGGAGGGTAATGGAGTTGTTTTTTATGTGAGCTCCAGCTCGTGCTTTGCCGGACTTGTCAGAATGCTGCATGGTCTAAGGCATATGCCAGATTCATCTCCATCTTTCAGTTTTACCAAATAAATACCAAGTCTGCAATGACTTCCTGCAAATGCTACTCCCCAAATTATACTCAGGGGAGAGGATGGCTTGATACCATAGAGTATTACAAAGTGTGTTTGTAGTGACTGCATCTTTGACTGCTCCATCGTGCTTGGGTGGAGGGCTAACTCTTTGCTCTGAGGAGCATAGTAGAGGTTGTGGCTGGACTTAATGGATTGTTAATTTTCTGGGAGGAAATTATTGCCTTGGTTTGTGTTCGTGCACTGCTTAGCATAGTAAAGTCCGATCTTCTTATTAAGACTTTATGGTACTATGAATTATTATTGTTAAAAATACTTGTGAGTTGGGAAATTGACTTCTATTAATGAATTAAAACTATTGTCTAAATGGCTATATTTCATTGACTGAATACCTGTGTAGAGTCTTTTGACCTCTAGAAATATTTGCTATAAACTCATAAGTTGTAAGTTAATTTAAATATATTCCCTTAGGAATGTGGATCCAGAAATACTAGCCAGGGCTCTGGATTCAAACAAGGAGAGAGAAAACTACATACTTAGCTGTGTCTTCCACTCAAAATAAACGTCCAAGGTATTTCCCGTTGCACATAATACAGAGGACTATAAAAATCAGTACAAGTAGGCAAATGACAAAAGTGATCGCTCCCTCTACTCTGAACTGTAAGTAGGAGCTTGTAAGATAGTAAATCACAATATTGCTCAATCACAAAAATTCCAAACCTTCACTAAATTCAGAAAAGAATATTATTTATTATTCTAGGGCAAAATGCTCTGTTACAGTCCAGAACTGAATTTATTCATGCTACAGCCTTCTGTTGTATATCATTCACGCAGGATTTCCACCAGTTTCATCTTTTGACCTTCCACATATGAAGAAGCACAAAATATCCAGCAAAGATCAGTCACTGCAGATAAAAAATATGCAATGTTGATTAGACAAAAGAATTATTCATTTGGCTAGATTCTTTTTGGTGTAATTTTATTTAGCTATATTGAGATCATTGACTGATTTTTATTGGTCTTATTTCTTTGACTGCATCTTGGGTATTCTGATTTACATCAGCTGAGGATCTGGCTCTCAGTATTTAATTTGCACAATAAATGATAGAAAGTCTTTTCAAATGGAATCAGCAGTGTAATTAATGAGAACTGATGCTTAATGTTGGATCCTTTCCCAATAGCCTGTTATGCGGCTCTAAACGTTATGGGCCAAGTACTGATTTCACATTTTTAAGCCAAATTCCTATTGACCTCAACAGGAGTTTCATGAGAGAAATTATAGCAGGGTATATCCTGTTACTTACTGAAAAGGTCAGTGTTCTGATGGAAGTGGATGAAGCTGTCTTTTTCATAGCTGTCAAGCAATTTGGCTTAACGTGGCCATGGAATCTCACCATGATAACAGAAACCTGGCATGCTTGCCTTGGTACACCACATTGAGCTAACCGTGAGTCCTTGTTCTTGCTTTATATGATGGCTGAAATTCAGACTTCGTGAATTAGATATTAGTTACTGGAAGTGTGAGGAGCTCCAGTCGGAGGAAAATGTATGTCTCTCTCACCAACATAGACTAACCATTACTATTTATATTAATTCATTGATGAGTTTTTACTCCTGAATTTCATGTGCTGTGCATGAGGAAGGAAATCCTGAGTAGATCTGTGACTCTCAGATAACAGTAGTGTAATAACTACAATCCAGACACTGAACAGCATTAGCTTACAGAGAAAAATCACTCAACTGGTCACTCAACATTACTTCTACCTCTGGCAAAGACTAATCAAAATATTCTCTGAATTTGCTATAGCTGTTATTTACTGTTATTACAGTTCTGTGGCACCTTCATTTTCCGTCTGTGATTTTTTGTCTGCCTCTTGATCTCCCAAATTGCTTTTAAGTATGCTCAGATAAAGCTGTTTTGACAGTTTTCTGGAGTCATGCAAGGAGATTGCTTGTCTGTATAAACTGCCAGAGGAGGGTAGAAGAGTACAAAATCAGAGCCATTGAGAAATATTCTGTGTCACTTTTTCCCCTGCAGAGTTGTTCAATGTGATGACCCAAGCTGGAAGAACACTAACCCCATCTACTCCAGCCCTATAGGTTCCTCTGTAGGAACCGACGTGAAACTTGAACTCCTTGGCTCAGCCTCAGAGGCCTTGGATGTCTCTATCCTTTCTTCATCCTTTGACTTTCTATATGTCTATCAGTTGTCAGGCTCTCATCTCTTGACCCTGCACTCATTGCTTGTTCTGTCTGCTAATGTGGATCTGCAGGTTCTTCTCTTGCAGCGGTTGGTAATGGCTCAGGCAATTTTGTCCCCGTTTGGCATCTTTTTGGCCCACTCTTTATCGTGACTGTATAAAAGCCTATTTGTTTTTTTCAAACCACTTTGGACTTTGAGTGCACTTTGTGTATTTCTTCTTAAGGTATTTGGTCTTGCTTGAGGCTGAAGTCAGTTTGTTCTTTCCTCCTTTCCCCTCCATATTAAAAGACAGAAGGATTCAGTGACTTCATAGCATTCCCAGTAGCTTCCCAAATCCTGTTTTAGCGAGAAGATTCAGATGTTTCAGTATTGGTCTACCTCTGTAAACGTCTACAGCTTCAATTGATCCTTTATTAGCATTTTGTTGAGATTTGTTCTAAACTAGGAGCTTGATCTGGAGCTTTCTCATTAATCAGTGAAGAAAAAGGCACTTGCAGAATGAGTTTTATCTTAGGTTATCTCAAATGCTTTCTGGAGGACTCTGTCTCTCCTCCTTAGCTGTATAGGTTGCTTAGGGTGACTTAACTCCTAAATAAGGTGAACCAATTCAATTACAAAAGAGTGTGTCCTCCTTAACCTTATTTTGGGATGAGTGGATCTAAAGTAGTGTAAAAGAGAGGGAGCTGTTGGCAGAATATTTCCTGGGAAGGAACCCTGATGTTGCAAAAGAATTTTGCTATCTGAAGTACCCTGGACATTTTTTCCCCTTTTGAGAGGTGTGCTCACAGGCTCTTTGTGTTCGTAGGTTTTCTTGGGAAGACTGAACAGCATAGGTGTTTGAGGATTGGCATTTTTAGGTAAGACTTGACTTCTGACAAGTCGTGGTACTTAGCAAGTTTGTATTGCTTTATTATTACAAAAGCAGACTGCTGTAGTGAATAGCACAGAGGCTTCTGTACGGACTTCCTTTTTGGGAAACAATGATCCCATCAACTTGCTGGTATGACTCATGCTAAGTGTTTGAATCATTTTTATTACACTGCTGATGTTGGCTTGGAAAAAGTCAAGTTTTGGTCGTCAATTTATTCTGCATCTTTTACATTGATTGACTCTTGTATATCAGAAACATGGTCAGTCAGACATTTTTATGAGTTTAAGGAAGATATTCTGTGTAAATAACATCTAGTCAAGAACAAAAAGCAAAGTGTGCACATATGACCTGATAATGTATAAGCACGATGGCTTTAAAGCTGTGTTTGGTTTGTAGTATACTAAATCAGAGAACTGGATAAAGAGATCTCTCAGCTGACAGAAATGCACATTATGATGTTAAAGGCCTGAAAAGTTTTATTTTTATGCAGAGCTAGCAAGGTCCTGAAACACAACTGAAAACCAGCTGTTTCAGGGGGGAAAAAAGTGTAGCAAAACAACCAAATCTAAGCAGCCAAATCTTCCCCCTCCCTTTCTCTATTTATTTTCTGTCATGGATTGTTTTCCAAATATTTCCTTCTTGGTTATACAGAAGGTTGGTGGGGGGAGAAAATCAATTACATTATTTTAAAGTAAGTTATTAATAGCCTGGCATTGGTTATATGTATACTGCTTAGGTAGCGTAGCTGCGCTGAGGTTTTCAGGATTTATTTTTCACTTAGTAACTCTTTCTTTGCCCTGTATTACAGCTATTTAACACCTCTCTCTGAAAGTCTCCTTCCTGATTTCTTTTATAAGTCTTGGCTATGCATTTCAACTTAAGCTTCCTCTACCTCAGCTAAGGAAGTTTTAGAATATGAGGCAAATAGGGGTTTAGAAGCTGAGAAAAAATCTGAGTGATTTCCCCCAATGCTGATTTGTAGATGCCTGTGTGACCTGCTAAAGGTACATGTCAAAGGCACCTTGCTGTGGGCCGAGCACCACTTCGCAGGCAAGGTGTAAGCAAAAAGAAGAGCTAATGAAGGATCTGATGATTTCCCCTCCCCCCACCAATCACTTTGATTTGCAAATAATCCTGTTAAAAAGCAGAGTGGCAAAATTTGTGGGTTGAGACCTGAAAGATTTGTGGGTTGAGACCTGAAAGATCATATGGCTTCTTTTCCAAAAGGACGCTAAAATATATTATATTTAAACACTTCAAACACCTATACAAAAATTCTAGCTTCCAAATAGCTAGAAGCATTTGAGCCTTTTATCTCAGCATAAGCTAAATATCACAGTGTCTGCACTTTCCAATGAGGAAGAGGTTTTTTTACTTTGGTTGTATTTTAACCACGACATTAGACTGTGCTTGAAAAACTCAGTAATATGACTTAAGAAAGGCTCCAAGAAAACCCGACAGTAGCATGTGAGTGCGTTTATCTTATTGCACATTAGTTAAGGGTAAGGCTTGCGTGTAGACCCATTATAATCAGCGGGACTACTCCCATTAGCATGGCAAGCAGGATTTGGCCCTTTGTTTGTGATTACACATTCTCTGCCTGGTCTGTTAGACTGAAGAGTATAATAAAATTAAACTATTGGATTAGAAGGGTTATTTCCAAACACAAATCAGCAAGGGAACATGATTACATTTGCTGTTGGAAGATAAAGTGAAGCATTCCTATTTCTCTCTTGGTGTATCTAGGCTGCCTGATGGAAGTAATTGTGTGTATCCAGAACAAAAATGTGAAAAAATACAAAAATACAGACAGAAAAATGTGTTCCTAAAAAGAGGGCAAAAATCCCACTGATTCTTCTGATTCTTCTTGACGTTTAGATCAACAACCATACCTAAAAGCTACCAAAATAATTAAGGCCTGTTCCTGAACAGGTTTCATTTGTATGGGACTAGGAATATCTTTTCTGTATAAATAGCTCTCTTTAATCCAAAAAACAGCCACCTTTTTCTTTTCTTGATGAGCTAGGCTTGTGACTATAACACAGAGTGCTCTGGAAGGGGAAATGACTTCCAGTTTTCGTCAGGCTTTAGCTGCTAGGAACTTAAAAGATCATCCATCCCTGTTTACCTTCAGAAGATGACAATGGCATGGTTTACAAAACAAATGTTATTCAGTGGTTTGCTGTTAAAGCTGGTGTTTAGTAGTAAGAGCTGGCTTTTACAGGGCATCAACCAAACTTGAAATTATTGAAAATTGCCCTATTGAGTTATGCATGTTTTGGATCCATCTCACAGCAATTTGCATTTCAGCTTCTACAAAATTCTTTGAAACATAACAAATTAAGCTTCTGTGTTTTCTGTCAAGATAAATAGCATAAACCTCATTTAACAGACAAGCAGAACTAAGGCCACAAATGATTCATGCGCTTACATCTGCCGTTGGATAGCTACCACCCTGTCAGCCCTATGAAAACCATTTCCCCACTATATTTCTGGTTTCCATTCTTCTCATCACTGGTCCCTGACATCTCAGAGACTTTTGCACCATAATAGTCTCCAGTATACTTTCTTTGTAACCCCCGGAAACATGTCGTATTACATTTTTTGCTCAACTCCCCCCTTTTTTTTTAAAGAAAAAAAAAAGGACAGAAAAAAACCCTACTGTGTAAAGGCACACTCCGCACATCTTTCAGAGTATATTCCCTTTTGCAGAGCAATATAAAAGCATTATAAATGCCCTGCTGAGTCAGACAGTGGTGTGTCTAACTCAGTTTACTGTCTCCCACAGCGGCAGCAAGAGATGCTCTATAAAGGGAGTGGATGAGTCTGGCCACTACGTGCAGTTCCTTCCCTTCGCAACCCATTGGCAGCCACAAGCCCTAGATTAGGGATATTAGAGAATACAGCCCTGCCTATTCCCTTTAGAATCTGTTTATGGACCTGCTGTCTTTGAACCATTTAATCTCATTTTGAATTTGCCGATACTATCTGCCTCCACAGCCTCCTATGGCCACAAATTCCAGAAGTTCAGTACCTGCTGTTTAAAAACTGTATTTTTATCTGTTTTAAACCCGGATTCCACTAGTTTCAGTGAGCATAATGGCACCTGGGTTTAATTGTGAGCCTTGTTTTCTGAATTCGTCTTACCCCCTGCCTCCAGGAGTTAAACCTTGATCACATCTCACAGCCTTCTCCTCTCCAAGTGGAAAAGTCCCAGCATTTTCAAAATCTCCTCATTAGGCAGCTTCTTCATCATCTTCTTCATTTGCAACTCTTCTCTATACCTTTTCTCATTCTGCTATGCACTTTGTATGGTGCAGACACCAAACATAGTACTCAAAAAAATTCATGTTCACAAGTGTGTATCCAGCAGCAAAATCACTCCGGCCTTATGCAACTGATTTTCTGCTGGTTCCCAAGACCCTGTCGGGGTTTATTTGGCTGCCATTGCAGCAAATACAATTGGGAAGTTAATATTTGACATGTTTTTTCTTAATGCGGAGAGGGAGGCATGAAAATAAATAGTTCACTTAAGCTCTAAATTTTTAAGGATGGAGTCTTTAAATAATCATTTGAACCCAAGCTGCAAACTGAGCTGTTTGACATTTTTCTTGTTTTTGTTTTTACAGATCAGGGATTTTCTCTGTTCACAGTTTAAGAAAACAACAGAAGTGTAGTGCCAATGGTGATTAGGACGTTTTATGGTTGATGCCAGTGGTTTATGCTTAGGAATGAACAATAGAGTAGATAATCTTAAAAAAGTCTGCTTAAAGTAGCTTCTGGGTGGTTTATTCTCGTTGTTTTTCAAATGAGCTGATACTGAAACTTGACCAAGATTTAAGAAAGGGGACAGAGAACAGGTAGAAAATGTATAGTCAGTTAAAATGACACCCAAGGGTTTTAAATACTCTGTCATTCTCATAGCCTAAGTAAACCATATCAAACTCCTTGCTGACCAAATAAAATTATAAACATCTTCCCTTTGTCTGATATGCTGCAGCTGTTACAGCCTTTTGGTGTGATTTCCTTACAACACAAGGCATTTTGTTAAGGCAGACAGGCACAGTAGTGACTGCAGGATTAACTACAGTTGTAGGCAGAAAACAGGGGACTGTGCACGGGTGCTTGCCTAGACATGAAATCAGGATGTGGCCAGGATATACACCTGTACCTGGGAGACACTGCTGGGCCTTGCACAGAGGGAAGGAGAGCGTTCGCTGTCCTTCCTGCAGCAAATGAAAGTCGTGTTTTGCTTCATCCTGCAGGCAGCTCTATTTCTCTCATGCTTCCTGCCTGACCTAAACAAGCAGGATTAGGCGCAGTACAAACTCAGGCCAAAAAGACAATCTTTTGTCTCTCAGTAGTTTACAGTGTGTGTTAACTGGGATGGCGACATTTTTCAACCTCCCAAATGACCGTGAAACCAGAATTGCCCAGGGATCCACATACTACCGTAATGGAACTGTGCACGTACTGAAAAGGACAGATAGCTGGGCAGAAATGACTGTTCCGATCTCTGTTTGAAACTGAGCAAACTAAATTTTATGACAATTCTATAACATAAGGAATACTGAAAGCGTATTTTAATAATCTGTTACTAAGAAAATAAAAGAGGACTGTTCAAAAAATATGTTTAATTTCATAGCAACCCCATTTAGTTCATCAAGTGTCCTCAGGTGAAGCTGTATAAAAAAGGCATACAATTGTCTCCCATACTTGATAATGACTCCCAGCGATATTCTGCCTTCAATTTCTTTGTCATTAAAAGAAGTAGGTAGGTCGTAATTAAATACTTTGAAAAAAAGAAAAAGAAAGGAAAATATTAATTAAGGATTAGTGAAGCTTGTTTAACTGAACACATGAGTAATTCTGTAGGAAGGAAACGTGTACTTGCTGTACAGGAAAGAACGTACGGAGTTTGCTGTACTAAAGACTCAACCTACTACAAGGGATGGTGATGAAGTAAATAGATACAGTTTATCTAACGAGAACACAGGTGGGGTTTGTTTTCATCAGGTCTCTGGAATTTACAGTTATATCCTTTTAAACACATAGTGATGAAACTTACACTTCTGTTCACTCTGTTGAGAAGTTTTATCATTATGTCAAGGAAATGGAAGAGAGAGCTTGAAAGTCTTTTTAAAACGTATTGGGAAGACATTTTTGTGTTGTACATATCAGCAATTCAGGTAAAGCCAATTGATTCATACAAGATATGAAGCAATCCTTTTACCTTGCAACAACTCACAGCATTCCTTGAGCCTTTCTGGAAAGAGACTAAATAGTACAGGAAATATACTGTTCTTTTTATGACATCTGACAGAGACAAATTTAGAAATCTCACTGGAAAAGGCCATCTTACAACATTTTCAAGTTGTGTGGCAATAGTTTCAAGAAAGGCAACACACTGAGCCCCATTGCTGCGTGTGGGCAGTTGGTGGCACGATGAAGCGCTACCTAATGGTTGTCTACAGAAAAGCATATTTGCTCAACTCTACCTGACAAAGAGACCTGGAAAAGAAAACTGCCATGATACTTCAGTCCAGCAAGGCACCAGTGGAGTTAATGCATTTCAGCTACATAAACTGCAAATATACATAACGTGGCATGTATAGAAAGGCCACTGAATCTTTAAAGGGAAACAGGCAGAGCTAATAGGTTTCTTTGAATATAAACACCAGTATATATTTTCGTGACTCAACTCAGCATATTCTATATGGGTTGTAATTTTAAAATTAGTGGTTGGAGGGAGAGATAAGCACCATCAATAAATTAAACTGTAACCCAGCGGTTTAGTCATGAAAGGTTAAAATAAACTTGCTTGATTGATTATGAATTTTAAACAGTTTTTCTTCAATGTAATCAGTGCTCTACCAATGTCATTGCTCATTAAAGAAAAGATTTTCATTCCAACATTTGATTGAGGATGTTTTTTCTCATTTGCATTTTGCTTTCTACCGAGTAAGCATCTTGCCTTCAGAATTATTAGATTTTTTTCCCCCCTTGTCTGTCTATAAAAGCCGTAAAGTGGGATGGAGCAGTGATTTAGAGGGATACTACATAAAGATTGAATGAAGATATTGACTACCAGGCCCTAATGCAAACAGGACTGTCTGATGGACTGCCTTTGACAGAATGATGGAAGGGGGCCTTGTGGCCTACTTAGCTGCCCTTCTAATTGGCCTTTATGAATATTTAATGAAATCAAGATGAAATTCAATCAGAGCTTTTACCTGCTGAATCTTAGGGAAAAAAGCAGGGTATTATTAGATTTTCCTAGCCCTTCTATACAATGAAACTGTTCTGAAATGTCTGTGTGTTAGTCAGGTGGCTGAGATATGCTTTTTATCCAGGGACTTGATTTCTTCTAAAGTCTTCTAAAGGAATTAACCTTTTTACCACAAAAAGCAGCACGATTTTCCATTTGCATGCATCACTGGTATTTTATTACTGGCGTAGTATAATGTTTAAGCCATAAACAAGCAACAGCTATTCCCTTTGAAAATATACCCCTAGCAAATTCTTAGTCTACGCCAATTTGAAGCCTTTTAGGGAACTTTGAGGTCATATAATAGTTTCAGAACTACATAATGTTGTAGCCCTGTATTTTGTGCCACATTGGTTGATGTATGAGAGAGAATTTGCACGGTCTCATTTCTCAAACATAATCTAGGTTGCATCAATAACATTACATTATGGCAATGAGGTATAAAACAGTCTGACAGGCTCCTGCTGTAGTACTCTCTTACATTCATTTAAATGTAGATTTTGTTTTTCTGAGTGGAATGCCAGAAAAGCTTTTCATAGAAGCACAATGGACAGATTAATCTATAAATGGTAAATTCAACAGTGAAGAAGGTTTTCCCCATTTTTAGTACTGTGAATTTTATCTTTCTCCCCCAAGATAAGCTGTTTATTCACAGTATGTTGCTTTTATGCATTTTCAATATCATTTTTTGGACAGAAAGGAGTTTGGTACTCAGAGATAAACACAGCATGTTAATACTAAGCAATGCATGAGTAGAACCTTACAGATGTGACTAAATAAGAACAGTTCAATATTGTTATTTAATGGCTTGATATCTTTTTAAAAAAGTACTTACGTGGGCATTTGTAATGCTCCCTTGGGTCTCTAATGCTGATGTCACCACGTATATAAATACACTTGAGCAACAGACAGGTGCATGGCTTTATTAGCAGGGGTACGGATGGATGGATACCTAGCTTCCCTCAGTTTTTAGATATGTGTAACTATCTCTTCCTTCCTATATAACACATATATAATGCTATTAGGATTATTTATACAGGTCTGAGCATGAAGACTGTATGATAAGGTCCCAGATTCTGAGAGACGCTTTTAGCCTGGTGTTTGTGCTTCTATGCGTCTGGGCAAATATCAGGATAAATAGTAAATAATGAAATAACATCCATTCTGGGAGAGACAACAGGTTTGTGCATCACGGCTTCTTGCTCCAGCAGTGTCCATTTCTCCAGGGGCAAATACTGAGGGTGGAGTTACCTGAGTGGATCCCTGATCCTAATGGGCTTCCACCTGAAATCATGCTGGTAGCTTTTCCAGTCTCCACCACGGGACAGGGCTTCCTGAGGGCCTCTGCAAGATCTCTGTAGATTGCTGTGGGAGCTAGACATAGTTAGAACCTTAAACAAAAAATATAAAAAAGAAAGTGATTTAAAGTTACAGTGAAACTGTACAAAATGGCAGCACTGGTGTTTCTGCTGGTATTGCACTGAGCTGCACCTGATTTACTAATGCTTGATTCTTGCTTTACTGTGAAGACTAGGTCTTCACAGAGCTGACCCTAGACATGCTTGACCACGGAGAGCCCCAGGGCCTTGAGGAAGCTGCTACAAAAGCACACAGGTAGCAAAAGCACAAGGTTAACTTTCCTGTTCAGCTCTTACACTGACACGTACTTTATCTTCTCATTGTATTCTTTCTTCCTTTCAATGGTGTATGAGCTGGGAGTTGGGAATTCATAAGAAAAAAATCTAAATGCACACAGGAAAAGCAGTTCTCCCCAAAGCTCAGTTCCTTCAGGTAGCTCTTTACCCAGGAGACAGTTATCTACTGTAAACAGCAGCCTACACCCTGATGACTAAAACCATTTTAGGATCAAACTCGATGGAGTTATATCAGCATATCTTGCTCTTTTGAGTCTTGTCAGTGTATACAAAACACTGAAGGACGGATAAGAGAGTGAATGCTCATGCATGTATCTGCATGCATGAATGCTGAGCAAAGAAAAATAAACACTTGACAGTCTTTCAGAGGCTGAAGACTGTATAAAGTCAGATACAGAACTGACAATGAAAGTATAAAGCTCTCCACATCAACCTTAGTTTGGCTTTCCATGAACTGTACACATGGATGAGATACTTCAACCCACTGGTAAGAGTATGTGTTCTTTGCATCTTATTGTCCAAAATCCTTTGGTAATCTGTCCATGTGGAAAATGTAGATAGCACATATCTGTTCATACATCTGAGAAAAGAGTACATACTAGACATTGAAATTCAAAAATATTTCTCAGTAACTACTCAAATTATTTTATGAAGCTTTGTTTAAATGGACTGTGAATATTAATGTCACAGCATCACAGATTCCCTTTCAGTAGATTGAACACATCAGTTTGTCTTCAGATCAAACAGATATACAGTGGATTTCCACACAGAGATTGGATTGCTTATTTAAACACAAGTTTTAGTGGTGATAATAAAAAAAAAAGGGGGGGGGATTTTGCATAAAGAATGGTCAAAACAAAGTAAATTTGATGCATACACAGAGCAGTGCTTAGAAAGATAAATGTACTTGCTTTCTCAGAAACTATATCCAAGATACCAATAGCCTTTAGACAGTGAAAACCATGACAGTGAATGACAATTTTTTGAATCATTAAGAATTCATTCTGTTATCCATGCATTAAAATAAAAATTTATTTAACATCCCTCTTTGACATCTCACTCGTCTGTACTTGATGCCTTGGAGTTTCATCCA
>NW_010414574.1:66232-78072 GCF_000710305.1 Buceros rhinoceros silvestris
ACTCTTTCCTGAACCCCTAACAGAGACCTCAGCAGTACTAAGGCAGAATATAGTTTACCAAGTGAATGATAGGGTATGAGGCTGATGTTCAAGACAAATTCAGCTACTCATGGGGGATGCATTCCTTCCTGATGTTGATCAGAAATGAAAGGAGATGCTTTAGATCTGGTGAGCATTGCTGACAGTATGGGAGGGGCCATGAAGGTGAAGAAGTACACCAGTGACTCTTCTAATATCCCAAAAGGTCTGAGATGAGTGAAATATGTCCACTTTTAGGCTTAATATATTTCAAATAGAAAATTCATTAGTAGTGTATCTCTATGTATCTCTTATCTCATTACTTCTTGGCAGAAACTTCTGTGACTTGAGAAAGTAATGGTGTCTAGAAATCATGGATTTGATCTGAATCTCTGTTCACCCAGGGCAGAAGATCAAATTGCTAATTATTTTGTGGCTGCTTACCTGTGAGTCAACACGCTATAGAAATCAGAAGAGGTATTCTAGAAAATTAAGCTTTGCTAACATTTCTGAAATCCTACACGTTTTAGAAGAAATTGGCATTAATTGCTTCTTCATTTATAGATTCAGAGACTGAGTACCACCAGTACTTCAGAGGCCTTGGCAAGGCTAGGAGCGGAATCTGGGGCAAGAAGCTAACATGAGTGTCCTCTTTGTCTCTTCACCACAGAGTTACAGGAAGATGTTTCAGGGGTCAGACCAAGAAGCGAGAAGTAGGTGGAGTCACCAGACAGGCAAGGGCAATTTATATCCCAGGACAGATAGCACCAACAGCAGGTGCAGAGGTTGCTCTGTTTTGCTTTACTGACTTGTGCTAGTGTGTTTCAGAGATTGTAAGAATTATTCATATAATGTTTTAAATGTTCAGGCCTTCTATTCATTGAACTATCCTTTTCTCCCACCATTTAATAGTAGTAAAAGGCAGTCAACTTCTTTCTTCTATACTATTTTTTACTGTCTGTGTGCATTTTTCCCCCTCTAAATTAGGAGGACTCATCTTTGATACATGCTCTGTTGATGTAGAGCTATATATCCACAACACTTGTTTCACCTGTTTCAAACAATTAACACTCTTTGAAATACAATGACCAGAAATTAATGCAGCAGATAAAGAAATATTTATAATGTCTGGAGTGTTATTCGTGTTTGATAATCAATCCGTGCCTTTACGCTTCACAGAACTGCTGTGCAGATCACTATATGTAATACATTTTCAGATCATTTGAGGATATATACTACCTAGAAGCAAAGTACTGTGATGATACTATCCGGTGCTTTGTATGCCTAAGAAGCGAATTCCATTTCCTGAATCAGACAGAAATGAAACCAATATCCGAGCCACTGTGTTATCTATATACAAACTCAGAATATTCTGGTCTCTCACCTTCAGAACATGACACAAGATCTTTCCTCAACTGATGTGGTATTAAGTTGATTAGAGATATTTTATCTAAGAGTATTTCTGGACTCCAAAGCTCAGCAGTTAGAGCTTGTGACCAATTTGGTTTAGTTTAATCCTGCTGTTCCAACAGAATTTCACCAGAGGGTCTTCTCTTTTTCACATTTTGTAGAAAATAGAGCTGAGCTGTAAATCAACATTCGATCCCAGCAATTCAATTCCAATCCAATTAATTTGATTCCAGTCAGAATTGCATTCAACAATGATCAGCAAACATTTCTAAAAACAAAGCTGTAAGTAGCAAATACAGTATGATGCCCATAAAGAGGATGCTTTCACTGTGCATTGGATCAGAGATCATTATAGCATTAAACTTCTTGGATAGGTTATATATACACTTACCTTCAGCAAACCAGGGGAAAAAGAAAGAATATCAAAAGTACACAAATGGAAGTGATCAAGTTGACAAATTATCCCAAAAGGTCAAGAGATGGAGTTAAACAGTTTGAAATGAGATACGAGTTGGTATAAATCGGTTAATGCCATAACACATAAAGATTTGGCCCAACATGCTTGGACTGGGATAGGACAAAAAATTTTGTGCATTATTTCCACAAATATGGATTCTTTTACAGTAGCTAGTGTTATGGAGAGAAAGGAACAATTAATGGGGAGGAGTGGCATGTTAACATTAATATAATATGAAAAAATCAATATAAATTAATCCCAGAATACAGGGTATAAATGTTTCATTGTCATGAATCTAAGAAGCTGGATACATTTCAACTAGAATTCATAGGAAAAACGATAACACAGATCCATGTACATTATTGTACTGCAAAGAAATAAATGAAAACCTTAAATTATTACTAAATAGGTACAATTCTCTCCCTCCCCTTTTTTTTTGTTTTGTCACGAATAATGGCTATGTTTATAAGCCAAAGAAGGCAAATATGTATTAGACTGCTGATTCAGGACTGAAGCTTATGACAGTATCTTTAATATTAATAGACTATTAATATAGTCTATTTAATATCCGTGTTTTTGTGTCCTGCACAACTTATAATTATTGCCAGCAGGCAAAAAAAAAAAAAAGGGGGGGAGGGGGAGAAGCAGACAACATCAAAAATATAGCAGAAGCAAGAAATTTGGAAAGATACTAAGGGAAACAAGAAGGAAAGACGTTACTTTCAGCAGAGCAAAAGACAATTGGGGGGCGGGGGGAACAGTAGAGGAAAAGAATATGGCAGGAAAATCTTTCCTGATCACTAACAAATGGTAAGAAAAAGAGAGGCAGAAGATATTAGAGACGGCGTTTGGATTCAAGTGAGTGGAATGAATTGTACGTGTACTGTGAGACAGTTAAACCTTGAAAAGGTCTTACAAACCATTACATCACATGAGTTGGAGGGTTTGTAAGGTCTAAAATTCTAAAGCAAAACCAATTTCAGTCTGCAGGCCTCTTTGGAGTCTGGACTATGCAATTACAGGTGCTGCAGATGGTGGAAAGCTGAAGGCACTATTTAACTTCTGGTGGCAGACCAAAAGTACTCCCATGGATTTAAAAAAAAAAAAAAAAAAAAGCTTTTTTTTTGTTTTAGTCTCTGTGTGCCCTCAGCAGTGCATTCTGTGGTTGCTTAGAAATGGACAGGTTTTCAGAAAACTGACTACAAGTTCAAGGGCCAAATACTCAGCTGGCACAACTCCACCAACACTAATGGTGTTAAGCCAGCAGAACATTTGGCTCCAAATGCTGTCCGAGTGGATAGCCCGTCCATAGACTCCAAGAAGCCCAGAAATTTTCAGCACAGTTTAACTCAGGCTAGCTAGAATAGAGTCTGAGCTATGTTTTTTGTAGTAAAATCAGGAACAGAGATGCTCTTGGGTATTGGAACTTTTACCTATGTTACTCTCCATTCACCTTTGGGGGACTTGGCTCAAATTGGGAGCTCTGGAATCAGGCGTTTAGCAGCCAAGTGTTATTTCTATTGCCTTAATGTAGACACCAGAAAATCACCATTCCAGGGGCTCTTGATTCCACTAGGGAAGTCTCTTTACATGACGTTCCCAGCTGCCAAGAGCAAGACACACTGACAGTGCTGTGGTAGGGGGTGCAATCTGCATCAACAGCCTGTCCATTCCAGGTTACATTGCCAGAAAAGTGAATTTCAGAAATGCCATTTCTCTTATTTTATGGATTTTTAAGGTCAATGTATGTTGGCTCTCCATGCTGTTAATAATCAATAATTGGTATTTTTAATCTTTGAGTGCTTTTTGGTTCCTTTCACACAGATATAATGAGATTTGATCTCTCAATATTTTCGAGTGGTTTTGGATGCTAGATATTTGTAAGAATTAGGACTAATGTTTAAACTATGTCTAACTGAGCTAAGAAACTGACATCTTGCTTAATAAAGGTCCAATAAAATTTGACAAAGATATTCAAATATGACCATTTTACACATTTATAGATAGAAACTGGAACCAGTTTAATTGACTAATATTGCTGATTTTAGTTTGCTGGATGCAAATTGGTGTGAATTTCTTTAGAGTAAGTCCTCCAATATAATAGATATGGAATATTTCCTTGGAGAGACATTTTGACTCCAAAAAGTTGCATCCAGATAACTGAGGCTGCAAGTTGCCACCCATACTGTTTGTTTTGTTGTGCCTAGAACTCCCCCATTAAAGAATATTGCCCTATCTGGATTGATAATCTTGGCTTGGACCATTTAGAGAAATCCTGTTTCCTTTCCTAGCTTTTGTGCTGCTGTCTACTCTTTCTATGAAATCCCTGATCTCCGATTTTGTAAAAGCAGAATAAATAGACATTTTTTGTTACTAATTTTTTTTTCACTACTACAGCCACAGGCTCAGTAAATAATTTACAGAAACACGGTAATCCTCTCTCCAACTAAACCCAGGCACTGCTTCCCTCACAGTGTTTGTACCGATGTGGACATAAAGTCCAAAGGCCTCTTTAGTAAAAGGACTGATGTGAGAAAAGAAAACGCAGTAGTTTTCACAAGCAAGCCAGAGCTTGCTGGCAGATTCCCAACAAAAAATGCTTTCTCTGGCACTAGTGCCCCATAAGCACTGAATTCATTTTCTGATACCAAGCTATTTATGATTCTCCTGTGAGGCATGACAGACATTCATCTTTCTCACAGGACAAGCAAACAGGGCGAGACCAGTACTACACGGAGTGTGTTGTTACCATTGCTTGCTACCAGATTTATTGGCATTGTATCTTTCAAAGGAACAGGAGGTAGCTCAAAGCCGTCCTCTTCAGCAGCTGTTTAATAAAACTTCTCTCTGCGAGTTTGCTTTCATATTTTAATCCCAAATCAACCAGATTAGGGAGAAAGAGAAGCAGCACTACAGGGAATAGAGACCTGCATAGATAGACAGCAATGAGATGGAGAGCTTGATTTCAAACCTTTCAGCTACTGCCAATTTTGTTGACGCTCCATCTAGCACTATAGGATTCCAATTCTCCATTTCCTTCCTCAGCCAGTCTGCTTTTCATTTCTGAAACAGATCTGTGACTCAAGGAGAACATGATAATCTGTTGTCTTATTGGAAGAATGCTTCTCCACTAACTTTATCAATTAGAGTTAAGCATCTAATTCAAGCTTATTGTCTAGATTTCTTCAGTAATAGATGTAGAAAAAAAGCACATCTACAGGGCAATATGCTCCATCCTTAGCTTGATGTTTACAACAAATAAGACTAACTGTCATTTGGAGGGCCTGTTTCTCTTATTTTAAAAGAATCTCGGTTGACCACTTCAGCTTCGATGCATATCTTTCAAAGATAAATGGGAAGCATCCCATATACTGTGACTTGACATACTGCCATTTTCAAATCATGTCTATAAAGAGAAAGTTCTCTTTCAAACTTATTGTTTGAGAGACTGTAGATGGCCCAATAATGCCAAAATCCCACTGGCTTTAGCAGAGAACAAATTGTCAACTTGTATGTTTCCCCTTCCGGTATTTATCCACCTATGCCTCTAGCTACACAAAATCCAATTAATTTTGTTCTACCATTTTTATTCTACTGATATCCAGTACCTCCCAATATACTTTATTAGTATTTCTTCTTCTTAGTATAATGACCTGACAGAAGTAAATATAGGTTCCTACACTAAAGCTGCATGATGGAGTTCTAGAAATTCTGGGTTAAATGAGGGAATGCTTTTACAAGCAATTATTTGAAACTCTTGCTTAAAACAATGAAGTCACTTCCTCCCTTTCATTTCTTGTGGGAACTTCATTTACAAAGAGGCTTCCCCATCCTAACAATTACACGGAGAAAATTAACATTGTGCCTGTCATTTCTCACATGCACTGCTTCCATGCAGATGTTTTTTTTCTAATATATTGGCACAAGTATAACTAATAGGCATGTCTAATTCTGCTACAGACTAGCAGTGTTTTGGCTTTTATGTGTCTCTGGAAGCTGGATGTATATGTATGTGTGTGTCTATACATATTCATTTGGTTTTGTGCTGTACTTGTGCCTCATGGGTCAATTATGACTGATCAGTACGACATAGCTATTTTCTTTTTACCTTCTTTGTGCTTGTTCCTGTGAAATCAGAACATTTGGTGAGGAACAGATATACTAACAAGTTGAGTATGCACAGGCCTGATGAGTTGAAGGTTATAGCTGATTCCGTCCGCGTTTACTTCTCCCTGTATTGTTCTCCAGTGTGGCTGAGTGTTTTTCCCCCAAAGCTACAAAAACATCATGACAGATTTACCTGTAGATATCTTTGTCAAAAGTTTTCCTTACAAACTTTTGCTAAGAATGTTCTTAACACAGCTATATCCAAAAACAGAGATTGTTTTTTTCCTTCATCTTTCTGGGGTTGGGGGGGGGCGGATTTGGTTGTTGTTTTTTTTTTTAATCACGTACGAGTTGGTTGTGCAAGACCTGTTTATGTATCTCAGCTTTTCTGCTTGACTGTGCAACCAGTGCAACACAAATGAGCTCCTAACCTCAATACTGAGCGGGCTGCTACAACTTAGAGCCTCAGCAACTGTTACGCGCTCGTACTAATGAATGCAGGTATCTGGCACAGGCAGCAGTAGTGGATTTCAAGCTGCTGGAGGTGATGACTTTAGAGGCACAGACAGAAGATCAGAAATTACAAAAAAAAAATTCCATTGCAGACTGTTGGGAAGGACTCTTCTTTCTTTCATGTCTAATTCAAAGAATTTGCCCTGTTGGATGTGTGGTAATGTTTGTATCGAGAGTTCTTCCTGTTCCTTCAGGAGTCTCTCTCTTACATTTCTTCTGATGTGTTCTTCAAGCTTTGTCTTCTCAAATAACTGAAGTTAATTGGATTTCAGAGAATAAACAGAACAGAATGTGTTCAACCCTTAACCTCCTTTCCTTTTGCTGTCTCTCACAGAAGTTATGTCCATTAATACTAACTGGCTTTCTGATTCAGAAAATCATCCTTCCAGAATGGTATTACTTATGAGGTTATATTTAGTGACACTTGAAATTCTTCTGGCTTGTTTTGTTTGTTATATCTGCTTATGTAATGTGGTTTAAGTATTTGCAAACTCCCTTTTTTTTAGATTTTTCTTGCTCTATAGCATCTCTTGCTAAAGAGTCTTGCACTAGAAATGAGAGTTGCAGCCTCCTTTCTTTCCTACTGTGCATAGAATCTTCCTACCAAGATTAAGTTTAAAATATCTGATCCAGAAAGAAGTATCAGCAACCAGATGCTTCAAGGAAGTAGCTGTGCCTCATATGCCTCCCAGTCTTTACAAACTTCAGGGTTAAATTTAATTTAACCTGGTGACAAACCACAGCTGAGGCCTTGTTAAAGTTACCATTTGGCTGCTGTGTGCAATGAAGATCTAAAAGAAGATTTACTATCTCCTAAGATATTTATACATGAGAAGTAAAAAGATTCATCCTATAGAAGTTATTTTCTCCCTCCATTGATAGTAGAGGTAAGCTTACTGGCTTACATTAGATGACTAGTTTCTAAAAATCCAAGGTTCTGTAATGGAACCTATGGTTCCTGTGGAATATGGAATACTCTGGCATGGCAGCATCTTTTTGGATGAGAAGTCCAAGTGGTACCCACATCCCAAGCTTAGGAACTTTAGTCTCCTGTGAACATGTATCACTTGTTCAGCATAGCTTTCCAGATGTGTTATAATGTGCTCACTAGAAAGATGCAGGGGGAAGGAAAAAAAAAAAGTGTTGATTCCTGAACAAGGCTGGAAAATCTTGACATTCAAGGGACTACCCAAACTGTCACACTGAGGCATCTGCGCTAAGAGGCTGATCACCTTAGGGTGACTGTATAGAGCTGAGAGTCACCTTCACTAGGAACCTCACATGTGTGTTCTGAATTGCTCTTTGGATTCAGCTTTCCTTACAGTACTAAAAAGAGAGACTAGCCAACTAAAAAAAGCTCCTAAACTGAGTACCTAAATTTGGATACTGTCAATACAGCAGTACAGCTGAACTCAAGTTTCAACAGTGAATGGATTCATCATTTTGTGTTTCTGTTCTGAAATTGCTCATAATTTACAGTCTAGGGATACAAACATTGCACTTGATGGGTCTTGCTTTGGGTTATTTTCTGAAGATGCAGATCTCGAACCATACACGTCAAGTGAGAATTTCTCCTGCAGTCTCTAAATAAGTGTAAAGACAATTTATGAAATGTTTATATAAAATAGGCACTTTTTTCCCATTTTATGCCCAAGAAAATTCTTAATGTTCAGTGTCTTTGAGTAAATATTTTAAAAGTAGCCTGGTGGTAATATATTCTATGTGTACTTGGGATCAAATGCAACTTCTTTGCAGAGAAGAGAGATCTATATGCAATTATTCTATCCAGGCTCCTTCTCCCTTTAGCCATCGTAACAGTGCCGAAGGTTACTTTAGACCAACATTGATAAAATTCATTCTATGATTAAAAAATAAAGTCTGATAACAAAACTCTGTGTAAACTGTAGACTGCCATTGTAATAGAATCCTTATTGTCTTGGGTTTATAGACTGCAGTCTTTGAAATATTGAATTATCTACAGCTTTCTGTATTCTCTTTCCTCTCTGCATTTTAAAAAGTGTTCATATGTGATCATTTTATGGATGCCATTTGAATATTAACAAATTTGCAAATCTCTTCTAAAAGAAGTCGATGATAGGAATACAGTTATTGCTCAAAGACTTCATTTAAAGCTTCCTGACTGTTAGTTAAAAAAACAAAACAAAACAACAACAACAAAAAAACCAAACTAGTAAGTGTTTTGGAATGATCTCTACTTTAAAATATTTTAAAATATCCTACTATCTATTATTGTTATTATATTTATTAAGAAACCATATAATGTCTAGGACAGATAGAGGACAATGTGAGGTTGATTTCTGTAGATGAGAAACTTACTGAAGATTACACAAGAAGTTTATGGTAAAACCAGTAATAGATAACTGATATTTTAGACATGGTATCATCTACCTCTGATATAGTATTACCAAAGTGTCCTGTGAAGGAAGAAGGAGTATTGTTCTACAGTGAAAAGAAAGAAACCACAAGGATTGTTTCTGTTATTTTATGTCACTAAATCAAGGTTCTATTCAGGCTACATTAGTATATTTAAATAAAACTGATTATCAAAATCTGCAAGACATTTTTTCCTAAGAATTTAATGAACCGTTAGCAAACCAGCCCTATCCACAAAAATTTAAACACTGTTTTAACAAAGCTGGGAAGCAGTCAGTCAAGTGATACTACGTATTTAAAGTACATGATTGAAATTGCCGGTCTGGAATTTTAGCAGACGTCAGCACCACTAATACATTTACTGGTATTTGATGTGTGAGCACACTGAAGACAGAATATCCAAAAGAACAGGTTTTTTCCCAAAGAAAATAAAATAATAAAAGTTAGCAAAAGGCTGTTGAATATCTTAAATGGATCGTCTTTGCTGAGCTCTGTTGAACTGATAAAGTAGGCCATAGAAGATTCTCTCTCCAATGTTCCTACTGCGGGAACCGAAACCTCATGGAAAAGTGTTTTGCTGCCACTGGACAGGTTCAGGAAGGGACAATTAAATGCTGGATGCATTCAGAAAGGGACCGAACATTCCCACAGCAGTGGAATGCTGCCAACTGGGCTGGTCACTGCATGTCAGATGGTGCAGTAGGTCTTTCCCCAAGCCCTTAGGACCAAAGCTCTTTCTGGGAAATGAGGAGGCAGGCAGGAAGAGGAAGGTGCTTGTAAAATCATTCAAAACAACTTTTAACATGCAGAAGAAGGGAGGAAAGCAAGCAGCTATTGTTAGACTAAGGAGCAGTGACAGTCAGCAGGAGACTGAGAAGCACTAATCACTGCTAAATCACTGGAAGATGTCCCCACTAAGCAGAATTGCCACCCCTGCTAACCAGCAGCCATTGACATTAAATATTGTGGAGCTGAGCACAGTTCTCTCAGAGGCATGCTGATTAAAAATGCCTGATGAAATGGTGTGTACTGTAAGAAGTGGTACTTAGTGTTTTGTCTTCATAAGACTTTAAATTGTGTTATATCCCCACAAGGAATTTTGCCATTCTCCATTAAAAATGGGCAACTGACTTTCAGAAGTACAGAACAGCTGCAGTACTCAGCTGACTTCATTTTGGGTTTGAGGCTGCTCAGATGTTTTGAAAAAGGCTCCCAGTTTTCAGTGTTTGTTATCTTTACCATTCCTGTTTTCAAACCCTGGTAGTGCCTCTAAGTCAGTGTTGCCTAACGTAGTTTAAAAGTTATATAAATGGTCAGAAACTGTTCCTCCCACATCAGTGTGAGATGTTATCGTTCATTTTTTTGACCATGCTGATTTATGATTCCACAGCCGTAGCTCCATTAAGATCTAGAATGGGTTTTCACATTATAAAAGCACAATGTTTTAAAATTCTTTGTATTTTAGGAGAATTGAATTAAGTAGTTAAAAATTATTCCAGACTAGAAATGTTTTCTTCTATCAAGGAAAAATAAAACATCTGGTAAAATATAGAAAAACAATGAAAAAAAAAATCAAAAAACCCCTCACTCCTGATCGTAGAAAGATGCTTCTGGAAAAGAGGAGCTCAGTGGGAGACTTTTCCTTTTTCTTCCTTTCTCTCCCAAAAGCTTGTGATGTGCCCTGCACTAATACCACTTTCTTTGTACTTTGGGGGATTTTTAGGGGAAATTGAAAAATAAATAAATAATGCTCTCTTTATTACTGAAGAAGATCACATGTTGAATTTTTTACAAGAATTCAATAGAATCTTCCCCAAAGCAGTAAAACTTACTACAGAAGCAGAAGGAAAGCATCAAATCCTGCTCTTGCGTGAGTGGAAGAGATTCTCTCTGCTGCTTGTGTCCTACACTGTTCACGTGGAATGACCATGTCTTTTCCTGCTTCCTCTCTGCTATAGTTTCTGAGGGGAAAAAAGCCGTAGCTACATACAAAGCTTACACTTCATCCTTCTTTTGAGTTTTTATCTCGTCTTATACCAGCCGCTCTTTTAATCCATACACCTCTGGAATAGGAATTTGTGTGTCTTCTGCAGCCCCAGGGATATACTTTTACTCACCAGTTCAGGTGAGGTTTAAAAACTGTACAGTTACCAAAGTGAATGAAACATACAGGACTCCACTTCCCTTAAGGTACTGTTAGAGATGATGGGAAATTCACCCTCCAGTGTACTCGCAGTTGTCTCCTTGCAGTGTACTGCGATGTGCAGAAGGGAAAGATTAAAAGGGTGAAAGAAAGGGGGAAGCAGCAGATGAGGAGGTTAGGCAGAATTTATCCATATCACTACAGAAGTGATACCTGACTCCGCAGCACTCTTGTGAAAATTGCCCTAGGTGGCAAATGGCTGCCTGTGCCGTTTGGATGGAGACCATCTACTTAGACCTGGCAAATATTTTGCAATAGGACTGACCCATGTCCCAAACACTTGAGGGTTTTATCTAACATTGCAGTATCTGAACATCTTCCCTGTGAAGTTAATATCAGCAGCAAGACCCATAATTTACTTGAGGGAAATGGAGATTATCCCTGTTCAGGAAAAAGATGTCTACCTATGCTAAGATGTTGGGGATGGTCTTATTTGTTTGTTTCTTTTATTTTTATTAGTATCTCAGATTTGGGGAAGAAGCCTGTGGAATCCTTTAGGTGCTGAAGGGGCATCCAGATCCTGGTACAAAACTTTTCCTTTGAATAGTCCAGGATAAACCTCACAAACCCAAAGCAGTACTGACAGTCCTAGAGAAAGAACGCTTTTCAAAGCCATATGTGTTTTGTTTCTCTTGAATCTGTAGAACTCCCCCTGAGGCTTCAAAAGAGAGAAACGGTAGTGGAAAACATCCCTCCTCCTCCTCCCCATCACTTGACTAACTCACAGTTACGTAGGGA
>NW_010414574.1:78141-100011 GCF_000710305.1 Buceros rhinoceros silvestris
AGGGAAAGAAGGCTGCCTCGGGAAGAGGAGTGCTGGAAATCAATATTTGATCAGATCTGATTGTGTTTATTGACATAAAAGAATATTTCATAGAATCATTGAGGTTGGAAGGGACCTTGGGAGATCATCTAATGGATGCTTAATGTCAGTAAGTGTTTTCTAATCTGATTGGTCCTTCTCCATATACAGAAATGGTCAAAAGATACTTCTGCCTCCAGGCAATGGAAGCAGCTACTGAGGAACTTATGACAGCTGTTTTCAGCGGCGGCTGAGAGAGGAGCACTGCTTGGCAAGCACAGTACCCACATTGAGACTGGTTTTTATAGCTGACTCGCTGGGATGTTACACTATGTTCATGTACGGTTCACAGCAGAATTATTCTGCCCCGACACTGGGGTTTGTCCTAGTGATTGGCAATGCAGAGAACAAGTACCTATGTAATGAATCAAGGGGAAATAGAACGTTATACGAAATGAAATATTGGTAAAATAGGCACCAATCTTCAAGGTGGTTATTATCACATTATTTTAGTAAGATCTTCCTCTTGTGCAGCCAGTGTCAAATTCACAGGTTATAAACACCCACTTCAATAACTGGGTGTTTGAAAAACATTCTACGCTTGCAAAAATGTATTCTACTTATTTATTTATTATTGCTAACTGGAGATCCTGTTCCACAAGAGAGAGATGCATATGCCCACCCCCCACCATGATTTTCCTATTTTTAGGGCTTGTTGATATGCAGTTTGCAGGTGGTGCAGAAGGTGACTCATCCAGAGAGCTTCTTATATCTCAAGAAAAGGCCAGTGGCTCCTAAACTGATTTTGGCTGCATCCCTCATACAGCTGCTAGACTTCATTATTGCTGTAGTATGACCTTGAATTCTGGTGTAAACTTCTTGTTTGTTTGTTTGTTTTTAAGTCTTGCACTCCCAGTCATGACTACTATGCTCCTACTTGGAGTAACGACCTCTATTTTGAGGCATAACCCTTGAGACCAGACATTTGTAAAGCACTGAAGATAATTTTTTTTTTTAGGGATATATAGTGTTTCTCAACACTTTGCTATGTATTTATTTGCTAACAAATAACAGTTAATTATAGTAGATAATAATAGACAGTCCTTTTTAATAGCTAGTCATATTCTAGGTATAATTCTCTATATTACACATTATTTTCTGAACATATCTTCTCTGCAGCCAAAGCTGCGCTGCTAACTTGGGTAGAAATACCCAATCTGCTCTCAAAGTTTCTTAAGAGAGTACACATCCACAGGAAAGTAGCTGGAGCAGAATGGATCTCAGAAGGGCCTGGAAAACTCACTAATGTCAGTATAGCATTTCCTCCAACAGGTTACAAATTATACTGTTCTTATGCTATTGAGAATGGGGAATAATACATCTCTCAGAGCTATCACTGCATATTTGTTATCAAGAATTGCTATAGATAGGTGATTTCCATAACCCTATTCACACCCCATGGAGTCAAAAACTAGTGTATCAATGCATCTGTAATGAATATGTGAATGCTGTGGGGAGGGGCGAAGCAGGACAGTGCTGAAAGCAAAGGAAAAAAAGACAAATACTCTAAGCTTTGAATGGTAAAATGCCAAAGGATAACAGAATATTACATGTTTTGTTAACTGGGGTTTTCTATGAGTTGTTTAATATTGGGGAATGGAACAGGTAAGAATATGTGAGGGAGCAAGAATGAGGAGTAAAAAAGCAGGAAGAACAAAAATAGGTTTGAAGAAGCAGAAAGTTGCTTGAAAACTGATTGTATAAAATATGTATAGACACCTTAAAAGATCAAAATAGCTGTTGAAAGTGAAGCTGTAAATAGGAACCTTCGAGGGAGGTTTTCTACATGCCCAGATTGTCCTGTCTGTTTTCTTGTTTCTATGCCATTGCTCGGAAAAAATTGTTGGGTGTCCGGATGCTCAGACAGGGTTGCTGTGCATGCACAGTAAATCCAAAATGTCTGACATGCATTGCTCTGACTGCAGGGAAATAACTGTACATTACAGGCTGGTTTGGAGGATAGGATTGCTTTTTTTTTCCAATTCATTGAACAAATGTGTTAAAAAACTAAAATGTGATGCTTTTGTGTTTTACCAAAACTGCAGGGAAATTACATTTTCCCCCTTTCTTGTCATCAACACATTTTCTTTATTCATGTAACAGTAGGTGTCATTTTTCTTTAATTATGCCCAGCTATCATACGTTGCTTTTATTTGTTGAGGATGTTCGTTTCAGGGAACATAATTTAGACAGTTCCATTTTTCAGGCAACAATACACTAAATCCTGTGCTTACAAATTGCAATTAGATAAGAATTCTTCTTTCCACAATCAAATGTGGCAGTTTCTTACTGGGAAGTAATGACGAATCAAACTTACAGTGTAAAATGGGAAGATCAAAGCATTCAGCGAAAATGTAATGAAGAAAATATACTTTTATAGCTTGGCATTTTAAATGTCCTCTGTTACATATCACCGTGGCAGCATACAATAGTATAAGTCTTTCTTTAGGAATGAATACAGATTACTGCAGCCTCATTTTCTGTGTCAGAATTTACTTCTTACTGTGATGTTATTACCCTCCCCCCCCACTCCCCCACATACCCCTCTCTTCCCACCCTCAGACCTTAAAAGTACTTTAAACACGTTTAGCATGTCAACAAGGCTTTGCTAAAGGGTTTTGTAGCCTTTGGTAATGACTTCTAATTTACGTGACTAATTATCCCGGGATAAATAGAGATGAGGTGCTTTAGGATAAGGCTAATCTGCATGTCTGCTGGAAGCTTGAATAGCGCATTTTATAAAGATACAAACCTCAATAATTCAATGAAATTAAGGTTGCGACAAAAGGCAGGCAAATTCAAAATGAAGTCAAATACTCCTCTTCCTAAGCTGCTGCAGTTGGATATGAGAAAGACACTGTCGGCATGGCATGAAACGAAGCATCAGCCCTGATTCTGGAAGTTATTTGGATCTTTACTGAAGCTTGAACAGATTTTGCCTATACTGTTTGCACAGACATATTGTCATACAGAATTGCATCACAATTTGCCTGTCTTCACCATCCATCTTGTCCCAGTTGTGTTGCCTTATTCCTTAAAACAGTGGTTATCCATCTCTGACCACCTCACTCCTGATTTATACCACATTATAAACAAGCAGTGATGTATGTAATTATGTATATACATACAACAAAGAACAATCTGAGAAAAAAAACCCCGTAATCTAATGTCTCAACACTGCAAGATGTTATCCCAGATAGAAGAGACTTACGGTGGTAACAGAGGAAAAGGAAAGAAAGGAAATGTAACACCCTTTCTGCTGAGCTGAGAGGTTCAGTTTTCAGAAGAGTTCTTGCATTTACAACTTGACCTCCACAACACTATGCAGAGCAATGCATAAGTACTTTAAGAAGTTTATTCTAATTTTCAAAAGTGATTTAAGGTTTCAGACTTCTTAGGATGCTTGTACAAAGTCAGCTGCAGATAGGTCTAGTGCTGCTCTAAGCTAGAGGACTCAGTTCAGCAGTGGTCTGCATGCTTTATAGATCTGTTAGCAGCTACTTCCCCTGCTCGCATTTCCGAATGAGTTTACAGCCACAGTCAGTTCTCACCTGCAAGCTTAGAGGTGGGCAATGCCAGACCGTGTCTCATCACGTGGACATGGCTTTAATTCTTATTGTACATGCCGTTAAGAGCAGCTGTTTTAACCACCTAATTTCTCAGTCTGAGATGTTAAAAAAGGCCAGGCTTCCAGGATGTGCACATTGGAAAGTCAGGCTTGTGTTTAGGTATGTACCCAAAATGTTGTCTTCCTTGCTGGAACTGCTTTTGAAAACACAATGTCTAACTCTTTGTGGAGCCTACAATGCAGTGCTTAAGACATCTGGCGCTGAGCAGATTCTCCCTTGCCCTAAGCAGGGAGAATGACAGATTACTCAATTCTCTTTTCAATTACTTAACCACAGGATCATCATTTTAATTCACTCAAATTGTGGTATATTGATTTCTGTTGTGACTCAAAAGATTTTAATTTTTAATAAAAAGTTAGCATGATATTCTCTTTATGTATATAAATCCAGAATAATCTGCCTTTTGCAGATGGGGTATTTAAATTGAAAGACCCCGTATACCTATAATGTTTATGAGGAGCTCTCCCCAAGTTCACTTAACCAGTACTGCCTTACTTAGTTTCCCCACGTGACAGCAGTAATGCAAAAGCCTTTGAGGCCTAGATGAGAGAATTGTAACATAATGAACTTTTAAATTTCAATAACCCTTAACAAAAACTGCTAAAAAGCTCCCATGGTATCGAATCAAAATTTCAGAATATCAGCTGATGTAAATTACAGGGAACTAAAAGGGAAAAGTTAACCAAAGCTTCTCATTCTTTTCTGTCCAAGGCCAAATTAGTAAGTCTCAGTTTTTAGTTAGTATAGGTAAATACTAAAGAACTTGCCCTAAATTACTTTTAGGTTCAGGATATTGACCCCAAACTCCGTTTCACTGAGAAATATCATATCAACTCAGGTGAGCAATTTTCCCTGGGAACTGCCAGCCCCCACTAACCGAGAAGTCAGGTGTAGCAAGTTTGCTAACCCAACCCACGTTCTGGGCAGTGCTCCTTCCCAAGCCATCAATACCTTTTAGAAACCCTGTGTCCAGGTAAAAGCTTTTATACCAGCAATATCAACAGTGATAAAAATTTTCCAGATGTTTTCTCATTTGACAGTTTAACTCTTAATCCTGGGCTTCCACAGAAAAGCCGCACAGTGTAACTTCACCTGAGTATTGAAAGGAAAACTTTTGTTTTGGGGGCCCTCTGTGCTTTCTGGCATGCCTCCCAGGAAGGGACTAATCAGTAAAAAGCCATTCTTCACACTTGTTCTTTGACCTGTCCTCCGTGACTTATTTTCTTGTCCAATCCTGTGGTTTTTATCCCAGCCAATACCAAATTGCTTCTGTTTCTGGCTGCTCCTGGCCAGCCCTGTAGCTCGGAACTTGGAAGGAAATGTGGCATTTTGACTGCTTTTCCTTGCTCCAAGGTCTCTGCGAAATCAAAGGACACTATAAGGAACGCCAAAACATAAGAGCAGCTGCCTCCTCTTGTTGGTAAATGAAGACTGTTGTGCAGATGAGGTCTTCTCTGAAAGATGAAATACAGTCGGGTTGGTCTGTGGTGTTGATGTTGAGGTTTGTAGTTCTGAAAGTAAAGAACCCCTTCTGACAAGCTTTACAGTGATCATCTGTGAAGCTTTTTTTTGTTGTTGCCAAAAGAGGGAGCTCTCACAGAATTATATATGCTCTTGGCAATGATTTTCCTTTTGTGATCTGCTCTTTAAAAAGCTCTGATTTTTTTTTTCTTTATTACAAAACTTGAGGCCTTTGTGGTTTGGAATAAAATAAGTTTGTGGCACAGATAGCATGAGCTGTGAGTTTTACCCTGTTTGGGTTCACAACGACCTTAGGTTCCAAAGAAAGAAAATAAGCTTTTACTTTTCAAGAGTTATACAGCTGGCTATTATTAAGTACATGATGTGGTTTCATTAAAGAACATATTTTTGCATTCCAGGGTTAGAAAAAAAAGATTCTGACAAAGTGGACAATACTGGTTGGGCACTGAACTTATTTTAAGTGATACCTGATTTTGTGTGTTGTAATTTGTGCTGCCTTCTCTTTATGTGACTGGACGTATCAAAACCGGTACCTGCTTCACCTCTGAGCCATTCCAGAGTGACTTTTCTTCCTTCCGAAAGACAGTGTTTGAGAAGGGTGAGTAGGGTGCTTCCAGTTTGATGATATAAGGGGTAAATGAGTGCAGGGTTTGTTTGTTATCACTGTAGGAGTCATTTGATAAGTTTTGGAGGGACTTTGAGAATTGTGCAACTTGTTCCTTCTTTTTTACCAATGGATTAGGTTCAAAGCAGTGAGAAAGTACAGGCATTTTTATTAGTTTTTTATCTTTAGGCGGGAAGCCTTTGTCTCGCGTTCTGCAGCGAAGCCTGCAACAAATAATGACTTTAGCAGAGAGATTCTGGGAGCATTGATTCATGGTTCACCCTTACCTTACTTTCTGAGCTTGAACTGGTTAAAGGAAACTCTGGCCAAGAGAAATTACAAGTATTTTAGCTCTTCTATGCTGTCTTTTTTGAATCTGTACCATTCCATGCCTTTGAAGAATTTCTTTTCAAGCTAAGGGCCTCTCTGTGGCTCCAGTACCCCATTTGGTATTTTCTCTGGTTTGCACAGCAGCTCACTTTTCCATTGGGATGTATCCTGAGTGGATATGACAGTCCAGCGTTTCTTATCTCCCCCAAATCAAAGCCAAACTTACAAAACAGCTTAACTTCATGGGAGTTCAAAGCCAATAATTGGACAGTGGGATTTAAAAACTACTTTTATTTGATCATTTGAGATATTTTGCCTTACCATTTTTAAATGTAAATTCACAGGATCCAGCGTGACCTGTTTTAGTGAGATTTTGATGCTTAGGACTAGACTCTCAAAAATATGTTAGCACTTAAATGACATTTGGGTTTCTAATTCACTCCTAGGTCAGCTGTTCTTGGAAATGTCACATCCTAGCTTTTGGCAAGACTGGAGGTTTATAGAGGAGGATTGGTGCATCAGAGTAAAACCCAGTTTAGAAATGCATATTGATGATTCGTTGCTAATAGATACTGTGTGAAGATTGCTGTGTGATTACTGTGATGTAGTAGCGGTGAGATTTAGAAATACGTGCAAGGAGTAGATTGGCTGAGATAGGAAAGATCACATTTAGATGATAACTTGTTTTTCTCTTTTCCATTATGTTCCTGTCTTTTTGAATGCTATTAGTATTCTCAGTGTTGTACAGGAACATACGGGAGACTTAGGGCAGGAGCTAAGTCAACTGCAATCAAACTATATGATAAAACAGAAAAAATCAACCCCAAAATAATTTAATGCATTTTATTTAAAAGAAGAATATTCAGAGTGAAGACTGAAATGGCCAAAGTGGCTGTTCTGACATTTTATGGATGTTCTCCATAGGTAGTGTTCCTCCAAATATTGGATGCTTCTATATACCATATGTGCTGCAATTCCTAAGCAATACAGCAGATGTTTTAGGTGATCAATTCAGAACTCGCTGGCTTTGTTTAGTTCTCCCCATTCCCAATTTTATAAGATGTGAATGTGCCTGTCATCGTAAGTAGAGGAACAGTTCCATATTTAAAAATCTGTGCATAATTCAAAGTTGACACTGTAGCAATACTAAAACACTTCCCAACCTAGGAAATGTCATGTTCCTCAGAGTCCAAACCACCTAGTTAGGAAAAGCTGTGGCCAGTAAAAATTAGCTTTGTGTGGCTTGAATCAAAACTTAACTATTTGTTTGAGTTTAGTTTTATTGTGCGAGGCAGATGAAAGCTGACAGTTCTGTGATCAGAGGGCTGGGTGAGCTGGTTTGTTTGTTTATTTGCTTTTAAGAAAAGTTGCATCTTATTTCTGTGTAATCTCCTACAAAGCAAGCTTCCTAATGGCACCTTTTTATCTTCAGTTTTCTTCAAACCTTCATCCCTGCTGTCCCTTGGCAGCTCCTAGTATACAAAGTGCCTTTTTTGCCCTAAGATCATATTTTCTTTTTTTTTCCTTTGAGTCGCTTTTTAACAGTAATTCCCAATGATTTTATTTAGTTTTCTGAGCATGTGGGCCTGAAATCTATTCAGACTTCATTAAAAGTTCATTTGCAAATTACTGATTCGATGGTATTGTCTGAGCTGTTTTGTTTAGTTATTTGGCGATATAAAAGGACTTCAACTTACATATCTTTAGCAGCTGTAAATGAGCACATCTGATGGCCTGCACAGTAGAAAGGTTCTCTTCTAGAGTTGTCTTGTGGGGAATTAACTAGCTGCCTGCTAACACCAGTTGGCCTCTGTTGTGCCAGCCCCGTGGCCCCTCTGCAGCCTGAACCTGCAGGACTGTGGCGGAGGGAGCTACATTTCAACAGAAAAAATGTTCTCTGTCTCCAGTGCCCAGAAGAAAAATCTAAGCTCACTGGGAACAGGGATGAATCTGACACCTCATTTTGCCACTATAAATTGGAACATATACATTTGTGTTGGTCTTCAAAAAAAAAAATATTTTAAAAATCCTGAAATATAGCTGTCTGACACAACAGAGTTCATGGCAAGAACAAGGATAAATTTTCCTCCCATGTTCACCTATGGAAACTTTGTTCACCTTTCCTGCAATTGTGAAATTGTTTTGATATGATGGACTGATACTTCCTCGTGAGTTACTCTTGACATACCACAGCTCTTTTGCTAACTAAAAAATCCCTGCTCTTTGGGGAAGCAAAACACCTTTCCAAGCAGTGTGTAAATGTTATTGATAACATCTAAATAATTACTTTTTAATTTTAATGCTCAGTGGATTTTTGGAAACATCTTGGATTTCTTCTAATAAATGAAGAGCATAAATTAGGGCAGATTAAATACAGAACTATATTCTTCTGAAAACTGGGATTTTCAGAGTGCCTCACAAATCATAGGGAAACATCCACATTTCAAATTATCCAGATAGACATATTTTCTGTGTAAGCCAAAGGACAATTGCTTCACAGTAACTTCATGGCATAGTTACTACGTTCTCAGTTAAATACTTGTTACATGTACGTGAGTAAACCTCAGCTTTTGTCTTCTGGAGATCTGAGAGACGTGATCTGCCATCAGTGACTCTCTCAGCAAGGGGAACTGGGGAAACAGCCTTTGGTTTGACCGAGTCCTGAAGCAACTGCACATTTGTGACATCAAATTAGCAGTTTCATATCAAAATTGGTTAATAGGGCATTTGGTTCTCTTCTCTCTTCCAATGAAGTCCCTGTGCTTTGGGTGCTGCTCGAAACAGTTTTGTATTTGTCAGTCACCATGCAGACTTTTCACAAGTGTTCTGTGTTTTAACCACGAGTAGGTATAGATCAAATAGCAGGTCCCCAAAGAATTGCTTATAGAACAGCTGTAAAACAGCAGTAATTTGAAACAGGTAGCGATGAGGCTAATAAAAAAAGGATTTCAGACCTCTTATCTCTGTTCAGTGTGCGGGACAAACATTATTCCCTACTTTATTAGTCAGAATAACCTGACATGGACTGAAGAGAGGAACAGAATAGTAATATCTGAATGGCCTCATTTTCTTACACAGATCTCCATTTGAGGCTGCTCTCAGGGAAGCTAACTCAGTCCCGTGATTTTGATGAAGAAAACTTTTATTTTGTCCTTTAATGTAACATGACATATTATATACGACAGATACAGCTCTCTTCAAATTGCTGCAAATAAAAATGCCTCTGGAATAGTTGTCACAGTTTAAAGCACTTGAGTGATGTTTTTCGGCTAAGATGCCAAATTTCAAAAGTGAGATTAAAATGTTCAAATCTGGATGTATTGAGCTAAATTCTACCTTGTTTCCCATAGCCTCCATTTTATTGTTTTTACTAACAATTCTAGAGATGCCACCCGTAGATTAAACATGAAACGCACTAGGTAGTGTCCAAAGGCAGAACAACCCTGGCTGTGGAAGTAAGGAGTCCCAGTGCTGCCCTGTTAGTCTTTGGGGGTTTTGATATGGATTGTAGCCTGAGTGGACCTTGTTCCAAGTTCTGTGGTTCAAGATGTTCAGATATAGGGTTTAGATTTTTTTTGAGCAATAGAAAAACTAACTCACTGCCAAGGATTGTGAGAGGAAACAGGCTGAAACTGAAATTAGAGGAAAAGCTGGAAATCAGATGAGACCACGGTAGTCGGACGTTTAAATTTATATATTTGTCCATACATACTAGATTCTAATTTAACTTTTCACTGTTATTTTGGTCACATTCTCTTATGTACAGTAAACAAGAAACTTTGTATAATATGGGGGGAAGGATTTTTCAGATAAAGTAATCCTCCTAAATTACATGTGAAAACACATAGTTATTTCCCCATTCCCTCCTGCCTGTCCCTATTGCAGAAAAGCTTTTGTCTATAATGATGCCTCGACAGCCAGAGCAGAACTTGGAGGGGTGGAGTTAGTTGCCCTTTTGCTACAAAAGAAAAAATACTGATTTTGTCCAGCTGTTGTGCAAGTCTTTGGAATTGGATGTTTCCTATCTTATTGGTTTACATTTCCATAATACTAGCGGTTTGAAAATGCAGGTGCAACTAGGCTATAGCACTTCTGCTGGATGGAGGAAATGAGGAAGTAGATTAAGAGAAAGGAAAAGTGAACATGACTCCAGGAGTGGAGAGGCTGTGAATTTAGAGCTGAAGACTAGAAAATAAAATCATCCAGTCTTGTGCATTGGAAATCCATTCCATTGAGTCCCTTCACACTAATTTCCTTTGGCTCCTTAAAGACATGCTGTTTTGACAAGGAAATGTGTGTGCTGCCATGTTTCTATCAGTGACAAAATGCTAGCTTGGTCTTGGATAGGCAGGATAATTTCGAGTATTTCCAAGGTTTTTCTTCTGTATCTACAATACACGGCCTGTATCAAAACCTTGTCTGTAAGTGTGGGATGTGTGTACAGTTTTGTAAACAATCACTGCTCTCTATACAATGCAGAAGTGAATAGACACATCTATGACATACGTAAATGTTTAGATGTGTCTGTGATTGTATATAGGTATATTTATGTGTGTACATATGTACAGTTATAGTAATGGTAACTTTCAAGAGAGAATAAGCTCTGTCTTTTCCATTGGGATCTTTGGTTGCATGGAGCAATAGGTACAAGTCTGGTAGCTTTGAAACCGAATGGTGGTGACACAAATGGAAATCAGTCCAGGGGGAATTTGCAGATGATACAGCCTGTAGATCTCAGGCACACCATTTTGCAGTCATAAAGTTCTCCCAACATTTACTTTGCTTTGCGTTATACAGGAAGTTCAGCTACTTGGGTTGCAAGCAAAGTTTGGTTTGCTTGTAGATCTGAAATATTCTTTGTGGACTGTTTAATTTTCTGAGATGTCTGAATGTGAGATAGAGATACAACCTATTATTGAGGCTTTCTTCTAAATAAAATCTCATCTGTTGCCATTGTAGACAAGTCACTTGGTTGCCTTTAGATATTGACATCTTTGAGTAGAAAAGGAATATAGTTTGAGTGTTTGAACTATGATCTGGAAATTGCTGTGCTTTTCTCACATAGCTTGCCTGTGACTCAGGCAAACTCCATCACCTTAAAAGAAAATATCACCTGAGATAAAAACAACCAGATAAATCCCACAAAATCAGAAGTAAAGGCAGGGAGCTCTTGGAGCGGGAGGGATTTAAGATCTAGGGAGACAGAGAAAACGGCAACTAGAGCAGTTGTTTTCTCATGATTATTTTCACTCTGTTGCTGAATCACAGGGACTTTTTAACACTTAATTCATAAGTTTTATGCATGAAAATGCAATCATTTTTGGGAAATTTTACATTTGTAAGGAATTTATTCTTGTGTTGCATCTTCTATACGTCTTTTTCTTTCTTCCCTTTGAATTGCTATCCTTATGGTGTGAAACCACAGGAGTCCTGTTTCTTAAAAGTTTATCAAAGATGTGTTTCTTTTGGCTGGGCTCAGGTGTATTAGAAAGTGGATCGTGTCAGCGCTGTAATTCAGAGCTTTGTTTTCCAGTTACGTACTGCCCTGAGCAGAATTCTAATACAGAGCAGGAACCAAACCAAGTGCAAACACAACCTGCTCCATAAACAAGACAGTATTTAACTTCTTCCAAAGAAGGACTCTTTTAGTAAATATTTTTTGGGTTTCAGAAAACTTCCCAGTTACTCCCTCAGAGTTCTAGGTGGTGTTTTGGTTTGTTTTTTTTCTCTTTTCATGTTCTATTTTCTAAACAGTGTTTTCTTTGAACCCATCAGCCTTCTCACCACCAGTGTGTTGGCTATTCTGGCATGATGACGGTTTGTTTAGTATTAGTTGACATGGACAGAGCAGGACAACGGCTAGTAGATGGTAGCTAAACTACTCAGATTGGATGTGGATGTTGGAACCTAAGTCTCAGTTTCAACGAATATTAAGTTAGCTATACCAGCAAAAGAGGGTGTGGGAGAAACGATCTGCTGGTCAGAACACTCGTAGCTGGATGTAAGCAGCTGAAGTTAAGTCTCAAGGTCCAGATGGAGCAGAGCAGGGACATAAACCTTTGGATTTGTGCTTCCCTTATTGTGTTATCACAGGTTCCTACAACGACATGTTTAGATTCAAAATTGCGTATGTTGGGGGCTAATCTGTCTTGTCTGTTATCTAAAACAGCCCATAAACAATGGCTAGTTAGTCAATATCCCATTACTGGCATAGGTAGATATGCTTTGTTTCTAATTAAGCATTCATTGAACACTGTTGCTTACCCCCCAACAAACAGTGGACTTTCAAAGTTCATAATTGCTTTCCCTAATGCTGCTCCTTTCCTTCGTAAGACTTAGCGTAAGACAAGAATTCACAACTAAAGAATGGCTGTGTAATGCCTAAAGCGATCTGCATCATGTATAGATTTTGGTTCTAATGGCACTGTGTGTGGTCCACATAGTTTTTCCTGCCCTTGTTTACTCTTTTTTCAAAATAAATAAAATTTAAAGAAAACAGCTTATTAGCTCCTGCTGCTTACATTGTACTTTAAGACATAATCTGCTGTTTGTGGCATTTCAGTAATCTCTATAGGCATTAAGTAATTGATGTCACAAGCACAGGTTTATAACCATGGCTCTGCAATTCACATAATAATACTCCAAACTATGAAAAACCTGCATGGTGGTTTGTTACCAAAACAAACCCTTTAAAATGCTGAGTTAATCTGTGGAATGAGTAGATCCCAAACCCTTGCTATGTAAGTACATATGTTTCAGTTAAAACGTGCACATAGCCACAGCCATCTTTTTTGTTAGTGGGACTACAAAGAGGCTTGATTTCAACCTGGGTATGGAGTCAAGACCATGGAGAAATGGGCCTTATTCTCTTCTTTCATTTCTTGCAGGCCCAAATCTTTTGAGGAAGAGCAGAACAAAGCACAGGCAAGGTATTGGCTAGATAATCTATTCATTTTGCCCAGTCTTTACTGGGGCAGAAATACCAGTGTTTGTGTACGTGCGCCATATACTCACACACTGTACACAGGCTGCAGAGTGACTAGAGCACGCTCTGTGTGTTCATTTGCCTCAGCACTTCAGAACTGGATTAACAAGGAGGTTAGTAGCCTATGAAATTGGGAGCTCTGAGTCAAGTTTGCCAGTTGGGTTCAATCATGTGATTGGATTTGCTTGCCATGTTTTGACTTGGGTTAAAAAGAGACTGTTATTAACTAATCAAAGAAGTCCTTCTACGTGCACATCTGAGAATATGCGGCATTTATGAATCGTATACATCATCAAACCATAAAGTTGCTATGAATCTACCTTTGTGTTGCTTCACTGAGGTGCAGAAGGATGCTTGTTATTTTACAGATGCAGAAGGACAGAAAACGTAAGAGGCTTTCTGTCGTCATAGCTCTAATTGGCAAAGTTAAGGATCAGTTCATTCCAAAGCAGTTTGTTCCTCCTCTCCTTCCTTCCAGGGATAAGATAGTCTTAACAACTTCTTGTTGTGATTGTAAACATTCGTAGTGAACTCATGAGCTTTTATTTTTTTTTTTTTTTTGGTTCCTAGTGGTTCATGAGAATCTAGATACTATCTTTATGAGTGTTCTATATGTAAATAAGGCAGCCTACAGATCAAGCACCAGTAGATGTTACTCGAGAATACATGGAACAGACTGCGCATTTGCGTGACCAATGAAAATGATTGTGCAGGTTGCAAATGGGCCTCCTCTGCAGAGCCTCTCAGGTTACTCAGCCTCTCTCGGCTCTTGCTTTGGGCAGTAATCTACTGCTTTTGGTAGTTATCTGCTGCTCATCAAGGCTTTGGGGTTGTGACCTACTACTATTGTCATAGGTACCACAGAGTACACATGTCCAAAGATACCTTGGATGGCTTTTCAATCTTATCTTAACCCTCATGGTATTAATCGTTCCTTCTAAATAGCTTTTGAGTGCAACAGGACTGTAAGAACATTATGCAGGAGTGTTGTGTTCTTGAGACAAATAGTTGAAGGGGGGGAAGGAGAGGTCTTTGCTACTTGTTTGGCAGTGTTTCTTAAGAATAAGAAACTACCAAGTATTCTTGGTGCATAAGTCTTGCATAAGTCTTGGGAAAGAAATACACAGGTGTCAGATATTAAATAGAAGAATATGTAAACTGGAAGGATGAGTAGCTTAATGGTTTGGCATTGCCTTTCATCATTTGGGCTTGGCATTGATTCTAACACAGGATCGAGTTACCAAATGTTGCAACGATCAAATGTCTGTAGAGGTCACTGTTAAAATGGTTTAAAATGCTCATTATAGCTCTTAGTGTGAATGATAACATATCCCAAACCACATTATAAATGTTCTCCCACACCTATATTACCAATAATTGATTCTACAGAGTAAGCTACAGCAGATGCAATTTACTAAAATCCCATTCAAGTGTCAACAAGCTGACTGGTTCATTTTATCGCTATACCAGAAAACTTCAGCTGCTAATCATAAAAGAAGTACAAAATGTGAGATCTTGCTTCATTGTACGAACAAAAGCCTGTGATTTCTGGATGAAAATAAAAGATTATTGCTTGGCATAATGTAATTTAAGAAAAAAAGTCACTTTAAGTCATCAAATTATCCATTCGAACAGGATTTGAATTAGTTTATTGGGGTCATTACTTAAGTCAAGAGTTTCTTTTTAGAGATAAGTCTTGCACTCTGAAGGGAAGGAGGGTGCAAGCAGTGAAACTTGCATTTGAGAAACGGATAGACGTGAAATGCTCACTGGGTTATATTTACTGCTTTCTAACACCTTCCTTTATCCAAACCTTCATTAGAAAGTTTTTCCAGATGTTGATTAGCCCTGGATTTTTCTTAAACTGTCCAATAACAAACTAAAAAAAGGTTTGCACTCCTCTATCACAATGTGTCTTCTGCACAGCAGCAGATCCCACTGACGTGCACAGCTTGTCACCCATCAAGTATCAATGAGGAAGGATGGGACAAAGCCTTTAAACTCTCCCATTCTGCACCTTCTTCCTCTTCCCTCCCCTCTACTGTAAATCCCTCCAGTGCAAAACCAAGAAGGCTTATGGTAGTGCTTGTGGGCAGCTGTGTTGTGACATCCACACTGTGCCAATTTGCTCAGTTGAGCTCTCTTTGATCTTTTTCTGAACTTTTGGATTCTTTCATGATATGTTAGAGGATTGACTTTTCAGGATGTGGCAATAATAAATGCCATAGAAATGTGAAATTCACCCTTCAACACATACTCAGCTGTATTTTGTGAGAAGGTGCACAGGTTTCAATTACTGTTCTGCTGACACAGTCACTGTTTATAGAAAAGAAGCAGTAATTTGGAAGTTAAAAGGAAAAGGCACAATTAGTAACAACTTGTGGCAATGCTTTCAGGGAAAAAAAAATCATGTACTTGATTTCAATGTTAAACTCTCCAAATTGCAGAGTAGATTGAAGGCGGCAGGGAGAGACACCTATTCAAACCACAATAAAATTAGATGGAAGAGATCAATAGCAGAGAGCAGACTGGGTAAAATACACATAGGATGACAAAGTCCTCCTGTGGTCCCAGAGAGTCAGTTCCAGCTTTGTGTGGGTGGACTACGGCAGATGCTAGTGAGTTGGGCAGCTTGCCTTTGGGTTCATAGCTGCAGAAAACACTGCCCGCGCTCTGCAGGCAGTGAAATGGTACAAAGCCAGGAGCTTTCTAAAGCTGAAGCTGATCTCAGCTCTGGCCTTGGGAGTTTTATATAGAGACTCAGAGCAAGGCAGGTGTAAGTGCCTTTGCGGTCTAGAGGAACCTCAGCCAGAGCAGTTGCTTCCTGGGATGTGGGTGCACTGGACTGCTGAAGGAGTTTCCAGCACAGCAGCATCATGTGTGCTGTACCTTGGTAGCTGGCTGTCAGCTCCATCTCTGCTTACCAGCTCTGCTGAGTGTTGGGGGCTTGGAGGAGGTGTGCGAGGACAGAAGGCAGGGGTAAGGATATCTTTTGGATCCTGGGTGGAGGAGTAGGAAGATGACTTTGTAACCGCTTTTTTTTTTATCACTCTTTCTGACTATATTGACTTTATACTTGACACAGCTTTGGCTGGCAAGTGAGGCCCAGATACATTCAGAATGAGATATGACTAGGTTCATTCTTACATGAGAAGAGAATCATCGGTTGCTACAGAAACAGCTCCATATCAGTCTCACGGGGCATCTTTGCATCTGGCTTTTTTTCCTTCTCTTTTGCTAATCTGTAGATAAGAGTCAAAGCAAGTGCAGCACATCCCACATCTATATAAAAGCTTGGAGGATCTCTGCAGAGAGCAAAGTGTGAAAGAATATCTCGTAGATAAGCTAAACTTAAATGAATGAGTTAATTTCCACACACACCCCTACATTTTTTTTCCTAGTTTTGCAACCCTCACTGAGTTAATTGAGGTGAAAATTAAATGACTTCAGTCAGCAAATATTTTAAAGAGCACCAATATCAAGTAAGAGAAAGAAGGTACTCAGAAAGGGAGTTACTCAGAAAAAGCTAGGAAACGATCCAAGGGGTGAGTTAGAATCCGTATTGAGAAAATAGCATTTATCAATGGAATAATAATCCGGACTCGCTTTCAGGCAAGTTGTTTAACTTGATAAATTAAGGAATTAGTTAAAAATAAGTGTATATTATGGGTGAACAGGGACTGTTCCACACACTTCAGTCCACCTCACTAGTGAGGTTTTTCAACTGGTTTTCTAAAACGTTATGCATTCTTGATGCCTACTAGATTAATATTTATTGAGTGACTCAATGCTTAATTCATTAAAAATTTGCCTTCCTTGTATTTTAATATGATTTATTACTCATCAGTGCTTATTGCGTTAATTAAAGATTGTGTTAATTTTGTGGAAGTGAACACGATCTGCTGCAGGTTTGCTGCAGAGCTCCAATGGACTGCAGGCACTGTGCCTCTGGGTAACCCAGTACCAACGATAGAAAACTGCACGAGGGGGGAAGCGACTGTGAATCACCAGTGGCCTCATTCTGCCTTTGAGCTTTCAAATAGCCAGCAAAGTGAAAACGAGGATGCTGCTCCTTAAGGGCAGGACAGGATTATATCAATAGAGATACCGTGGTGATATAGGGAATCTTGCTGTTTGCCTCACAGAGATTATGGCTGATGCTGTGGAAATCATTTCAGTGTTTCTCAGGGAATGTCTTTTTGCTAACATAGGTGAAATCCAGCTGTAGCGACATGGGAAGCCAACACCTCTTGCCCAACAAGGGACGATAGTCATTATATTTCAGTGCTCTCATGTTGTAATTCTTGGGACAGTAGGCTGCCCGACGATTAGGAAAGCCCCAAGTATGTCTGCAGGGGCCAGTGTTTGAGAAGTGGAAAATTACTATTGGCAGAACAAAAAAAGCCAGACATCTTGTGAGATAAGTCTTTCAAGAAATCTGTCAAAACAAGGAGAGGGTGATCATGCCGGAGGGGGGCAACAGCTGCAATTTGCATCTTTCAACACTTGAAGGCAGAAGCGAATATGTAAAGCCCCACAGCCATGATACTTCTGATGCAATTATTTTATTAATCTTTGTGACACTTGTAATGTCTCTCTTTAAATTCAAATTCTGATGTTTTTATAGCTACTCTTAATGTGCCTGTCTGTGTTTTATTTTTTTTTTAAATCCGTCTAGTTACTAGACTGCATGCATCCAGCTGAGCCCTGGTAATGGCAGAGCTAGCCCCCAAGATCTGAGAGCAGGCTTGAATTTCCAGAAATTGATTGCATCCATAATTAGTGCATCTTTGCGTGTTTAAATGAACGATTCTGGAATGCACTTTGCTTTTGTCCCCTCTTCGGGGTTTGGGTGAGTGTGCACAAACTTCTGTTGCTGAGCTGAATTGGAGAAACCTCTTCAAGGACTGCTGAAGGTCAGAGCAGAGAAATTTTTCTCTCTCAATGCACTGTGCAGGCAGTAACCACTGTACTCCAGCCAGAGCATTTGGGTGGAGCCAGTGCCAAGAACCTGGTGGCATTTCAAATCCCTTGCAGCAGTTAGGTGTTAGATGCAAAAGATCAGCGCTGCTCCATTTGAAGTCAGAGGAATAACTTGAGCTTAAAGTTCAACACATACACAAAGCTTTCCCCGATCCAGAGTTAATTTGTTTTTTCCAAGGCCAGCTCGAAGGCAACATCTAAACAGGAAAAAAGTTACAAACTGAACATTTGACTTGTAATAATTTCATTTCATTTCCCATTTTGTTTAGCCTAGTCTATATGCTTTTGTTTTACTGCAGTATCAAGTTAAGATTTTTAGGTTTTTATTTAATGTTTATTTTCACCCTGGTTAATAGTCTCAAGTCAGGACTGGAGGCCAGTTGTGCTACATGCCTTTCTCTCTATTTCAAATCTCTACATTTTGCAACATTCTTTGATGCAGGATATTTATATTCCACCTTTTTTCCCAGCAGAGAAGCTTTCACAGAGTATAGGTTTTGGATCTGTAGTTTCTGCTCTAGCTGTTCATTAGATATACAGCAGTTGGAGTTCCAGTTGTGCCAAGAAATGTAAGCAGAGCTTTTGGCCCAGTGGGTGCTAAGCCCTGGCATTTCATAGGTTTGTACACATGAATCAGAATGAAGGCATGTGATCTATATAGAGTTTATCTCATTAGGAGATGTTTTGTCTTACAGCTCTCACTTTGCTTACATTATTGCTTCCTTTGCTTTATTGCTGCCTGGGAAAGGAGGATGGGTGAGCAGACCTCAGCAGAGTAGGGACAGCAGTAGGAATGGTTCTTGTGGAGGTGACACAAGGCAGCATTCACCATTACCCTGACACACCTGGAAAAAGCCTTGGCATACTGTGGCCTTAGTATTTTATTATAGAGCTAATGTGATCAAGCACACTGCTAAGATCATACTCAGAATGACTTATCAGAGTTATAGAGAACAAGAAGTACCTATGAAACCAGACAGGAATTCACTTTCTCACAAGTATTATTTCTGTTGTAGAAGAGTTAAGGTACTAAAGGTCAGGACGGTATCAGAAAATGTGGGTTTTGGGGTTTTGTTTTGGTTTTTTTTTCCCCAGCCTCATGCCATGCTCAGCTTCCCAGCAGGCCACATTCACTGTTGGGCATGTAGCTCAAGTATATTCAGTGGATGAGCAACTGTACCCATCCAGTTTAACCAGTGCAGCTTTTCTTAAAGAGAGATGATGGGTTTGGAAAGGAGTTTCATCAGTCATAATTTCCAAGGAAGAGCATTCACGGCAGGTAATACCAAGTCAATGTTTCCTCCTCAAGGACTTAGCTGTCACCCAGGGAATACAGTGAACGGTGTGATGAGAATTAGATTAGAAAAAGATCAATAGGTTTGACAATAAATGAAAGTAACACAGACATTATTGAGTAAATTAGGAGAGAGAAATTAAACTGGACAGTATAATCTTCAGTGCCAGCTAGACACACTAATGTTGGCCAAAGTTAGGGTAAAGACAGTAAGTTAGAAAATGCCATGAAGAAGAGGCAGTAACAGTCTGTCAGTGAGATGGGGAGAGCTCTGCTGTTGATGGAAAGCTCTCAGCCCACAGAAAGGTGCAAAAGAATGATAATGGTCCAGCAGCACATGGATTTCAGTGGCAGGCTGCAGAGAGGCAATGTTGGTGGCATCACCTAAGACTGGTAACATGGAGTAGGCAACAGCCTTGGCTATATGTTACAGGGGAAAGGAAATCTCAGAGGCACCCCACCATCACCAAGACATTGGAGAGATAGCTTGTTCCAGGCAGAAAGTTTTCCTAACCTTCAGGCAGTACAGGTTGGTTTTCCCTGTGAAGTCCTGCAGCTCTTCCAGAAACCACTCTTCCATTTAAACTTGATTATTTGCCATAATAACTCCCTGTATTTTGCTATCTGTACAAATATCCAGAGATGATCAAATCTGTCAAGCTTCTGGAGTGAGGAGTATCTGGTGGCAATGAGATCCATGGACTGACTGCGCTCAACATGAAAAGAAGCTTTCCTTTTATCAGCCTTGAGTTTGTCTATATCCTCTTACATGGCTTTGAAAGGTTCACCCCAAGGCAATATAATTGTGTTTGATCACATACAGGGTATGAGTCAGTGATTGATATGAATAAAGAACTTAGAGTTTCTTGTCTTGGTTCCTTGTCTTCTTCCCTGTGGAATCAGAATTCACTTTTATAAATATATCGGTCCATCTGTGCTTCTAGCTATCCATTTCAAGTATATGTTCCAAAAAAGAAATAGTAGCACTTTGTAAGTGCAAATAAAAACACATTAAAAGGACTGAGCAAGGGTTTTTTTCTTCCTCATAAAGTACATGTGGATCCCATCCAAAAGAGTTAGTGTGAGCCATGTAACTTGTAATTAATTCTGCTATAAATGTCAGAACACTTACTTTGCAGGTCTATGCTGACCCACTAAAATTAGTCCCCTTTTAACAATTCCTTTTATAATTTGTTTTTCAGCAGAAACGGCAGCTTGACCTCCTGACAATAACCAGCCCTGGTAAGTGAGCTCTGCCGCATGGCTCTCTTCACTGTTCTTAAAGAGATGGTTGTCTAAATGTGTTTTTTCTCCCGTCTCTGACATGCAAAATGAAAAACACTGTTCTCCAGAAAATCTTTCACGTAATAACAAGTGACAGCTATATTGTGCTTGGCAAAGCCCCGGGCAGTTATCCGTTCACAGAGCTGCCTCTTCAGACCTTTACTCTATGAATTTGAGTGCTGATATTTCTTTAAGCCTCCTGGGGTTACAGTTAGCGGTATGTCTGCAGGGCAGATGCCCTCGAATTCACAACGTGTGTGTTCAAGTATCACAGAAATGCAAGTTTGACTTTCCTTCGTGGTAAACGTGAGTGGTTCGGGGACTGAGGAGACAGTGGCCCCCTGTGTGTGTGGCTGGAGACTGGAGGTCCAGGCTTAGGTTGGAGAACCACAAAGTGGGTCAGAAAGTATTTAGGTTAAATGAAAATGTTTTTAACAGTCTGGTTCCTGATGGCTTTTGTCATTTGCCTATAGAGGAGAAAAATCAAAATGTGTTATATTGGGATAGTGTGGGGCTCATTGGCACAGTGAGTTCGAAGGTCTCAGCGCCGTGGTTGAAATGCAGGTCACTTGAATAGTGTTCCTTTTTGATCTCAGCTCCTAAGGCTGGGTGGCTTCTAATTTATTGCTGGTTTTCTGGCTCAGTTTCTTTCCATCAGCCGCTACAGAAGTTTGCTGCCCAGCAGCTTGAGATGTACACCATGCTTGAATGGTGCTACCTTTTGGTTAATTTTTTCAATTTTTCAGGTGTACATACATATTAAGCCTTCAGGTTGGCTTTAACTGGGACTAATGAGTTCTAGCTTTAACTGGAAATAATGTGTTAGCAAAGTCAACAGGTGTTATGGGAAGTGAACAAAATGTGACACACATTGGCTTGGGTAACAGTTTTGCATCAATAATTGTTCTGACACTCTGAATGTAGATACCATCTATGACATGGTTTCTCCTTCACTAACCTTGTTAAAATAATAAGAATTAAAATAAGGAGGAGGAACACTTTTTTGGGACAGATGTTTGAGGCTATTGGCAATTGCATCACATTTTTGCATGTTCACTTTTCATGCAGTTTGCAATTATGTTAATGTATGCTCAGGGCACTTGCTGATAAAAGCAACAATACACTGTGATACAGCCATTGTCACTGTTCTGACTGTAACTTCAAGGACAAACACGGCACATTTTTCATTTTTCGTATCTTC